>NC_140594.1:186687706-186852706 GCF_964204655.1 Triturus cristatus | reverse complement strand
ATTCCTCACCCTGTGAATAACCCCAGGTGCCGGACTGGCCCCTTGGACTTTTTTTTCAGCATCCTGCCTACGCGCCAGCAGGTGTTATCATGTGGCTCTGCTTGAGGCTCGTTCCACTCCAGAAGTGACAACAGAGCCACACATAAGAGCAACTGATTGCTCTGATATCAGTTCCTTTCTTTCTGTGCCTTCATAAGGACGCTCCATAGCTTGTTCCCACTCTACATAATTTTTTGTTGAAATAGTTTCCTCCAAATACATTTTCCGTGTGACGTGTCCCCACCAACAAGAACAGGGATGAAGCCTTGTAGGGACTATCACAAAGGGATGTCTGTGACAGACCTTCACTAAGTATATTTCTGGTCCCTTGAGTCATCGCACGACTCAAAGGCCTGCGACAACTGCACCTGGATGTACCTAAAATCAGTCCGGGACGATTAAAATCCTAACTCTATGTTGCTGCATTGCTGAACACCTAATATAGGCACATATGACCTTCTTCTGGTCTAAGTCAAGGGTGTGGTCCTGCTCCCGCTCTCAAGGCCATTCCTGCAAAAGATATTCCTCACATTCAACGCCTTCAGGGAAGTCAAAGTCCAAGAAGGTGAAGTAGGATTCTTCTCCGTCCCGCTACTCTCACTCAGAAGAGTCATGTGAATGTCAAGATGCAAAATTAACTTCCTTACTGAGGTTCTTCAACCTGGGCAGACCTTAACAGAACCACACCTTCCTTTCAATTAGGCTGTAACTGATGCGCTGTTAGACACGGTAACCAAACATTGTTCTTGCCCGCCAGTGAATAGGCAAGTGGCTAGGCACCATAGAGCTGCTGCTGGTCACCCTTTGTGCCCGAGAGCCTGGAGGGCCAGGCCTCTACTAGTAGGGTGAACCCAAACTCATTTCCTACAGTTGAAACGTATGTACGCATGTGCACAGTTGGGATACAGATGTTCTCTTCAGTCATTCTGGGCCTTCATTCAGTCTAATGCCAGCTGCCTCTTTGAACAATACTCTCATGCATTGTGGGACATGGTCAGCAAGATCTTGACAACAGTCCTGATGAATTTCACTCTAAACTAGGGCAGATCAGTCTGGATTCTCCAAGACGCAGCAAAATAAATAATTCACTCTGAGCTGGATACTGCTGATTGTTAAGGCAAGACAGTTGGTACCAGCAAGCCGTGCTAGAGTGCCACAAGCCTTTAAGATCCACAGATTTTAAGGTGATGTCCAAGCGTCCTTAGTGGTTATGCCATTTGATGGCACCCGACTATTCGGAGACAGAACAGGCTATGCACTGGAGCACTTTTAAAGAAATCAGGACTACAGCACGCTCCCTCTACCTTTCATGTCTGTGCAGCAGCATCCCTAGCAATTTCACACCATTTAAGGCTTTGGAAATGATTTAGCACAAAGACAACACAAGGGTCATCCACCCAGCAACAGACCCCCACTGCCCCAGTCTTCTTTTCATTGCTTGCGTCAGGGTCCAACCAAAAACGTCCTTGGGCAGCATATTGCCTAGTCCCCCTGCTGGTTCTGCTTCAGCTTCCAAGCCAGAGTCCTGCTGAGCATTCCAAGATCACAGTCTGCATGCTCGGCCCTCGTTAGCCTCAATTGGCTTCGAGTAAAGAAGAGGATAAATTAAAACACTCTGAATTGTACACAAACTATAACATGCTCAGAGATCACATATCCTTAGTCATCTCATTATCCTGTACATTAAAGCACGAAATCTAAGGTCGAACAATCATTTTCTTCTGGCTACCCCCAGAATTAGTAGGGTCGGGAGCGGTGGGCTGTCTTTTGCTTATCTAGCATCTAAGATCTGGAGCTGCCACCCTAGTCAACCAAGCCCCAACGGTAACTTGCTAAGTTTCAGAAGACAGCTAAAGACCCATCTGTTCACATAAGCAGTGTATTTTCTCTCACGACTTCTGTTAGCGCTGGGAAGCCCGTTTCTGGGTTGCCATGTGCTTTAGAAGAATTAATAACATACCCTATCATAACAAACTTCTTTAGCTTGCCCTCAGGGGCACATGGCCACCCTTTTGATGGCAGGATAAGTTATTAACTCCACGAGTAGCAGTGCATTACAACTAACAAATGGGCACTCCAAATAATTCAGCAAGGATACGCCCTGCCATCCCTTGTTAGGCCCACTACATATCCTAGCCACATCAAATTGGCTAACTGCACTGGGGGCAGTTCATTACAGCTAACAAATGGGCGCTCCAAATAACTCAGCAAAGATACGCCCTGCCATTCCGGTTAGACCCGCTGCATATCCCAACCACATCATATCTGCTTTCAGAAGCCCATTTGTCCATTCTGTGGCAAAAATTTCAGGCTCTTTGGAACAAAGGAGCCATAGAGCGGATTCTTAAATCGGAAATTGGAACAGGATGTGACTCCCAATAATTCTTAGTCCTCCCAAAGGACAGAGGCCTTCGTCCTATTTAGATCTTCACCCTCTCAACGTTTTTCTAAAAAAGACACATTTAAGATACTCATGTTGGCCCACTTTCTATCTGTCCTAGATCCAGGAGGCTGTATGTTAGATCTGATAGAGACTACTAGCCGCAGATTCCTTCACGTAGAATTATCCCCAGACGTGAGACTGGATCCGGAAACTTTTTACCACAGCATCCCTGTGTGCCAGGGGGCTGGGTGACACCACGCGACTCCTCCTAGGCGTCATCCGCGTACGTGACGTCAGCGAGGTCACATAAGCCCCACCCCGGCACTCCTACGTCAGTTTTTTTTCTTTTCCGCGTGCAACGCGGATCCCGTCTTGCTACGGGCCTGTTTCGGGCCCTTTTTTCTTCATTATTGTCCTTCTCTTGGTGGAACAGTGTGCGAATGCCTTCGGGCTTCAAAGCTTGCACGTCGTGTGGGCGTCTTTTGTCGGCGACGGACCCTCATCGCATTTGTATGTGGTGTTTGGGGGAGGATCACTGCACCACGGATTGTGAGGCGTGCCAACAGTTGAAGCAGAAGTCGCGGCGGGAGCGCCGAATGAAACTTCTCTCGGCGCGTCTCTTCAGGCCGACCTCCTCCCCTCGATCAGCCTCGGCAGACTGCTTCAGATACGGCCATGGTAGTCGTCATCTCCCTTCCCTGATGTCGCAAGAGCGTCGCTCACCGGGGGGTAAGTGTCGCGGCTCCTCTGGGATCCCTCCTTCACACCACGGCGTCTCTGCCTCGCCGCAAACTCCCGCGGGAGTCCCTGTGGTGTCGCATGAGGTCGCCAGGGCTCGGGTCTCCTCCCCGAGCCCCTCTCGGTCCCTTGACAAGGTGTCTAAGGCCGAGGTGATGCCACTATGGCGCCGGCAGCTGCTGGACCGGACGGCGCCACAGGGGTCGGTGGACTCTCCTCGTCCCGCTGCGGGTCGAGACTGGGCACGAACCCCTCGCCCTCCTCCGGGACTTTCTCGTCCCTCCACCAGGCAGCTGCCTCGTCGGAGGGCGAGTCAGCTCTGGCGGCACCGCATGGCTCGTCGGACCACCTCTTTCGTATACTGGGCCGAGGCTGGCGGAGGGCTTTGTGGCACTCCCCTGGTCCTTGTCGTCCCTCCACGCAGGAGGCTGCCTCGGCGGAGGTCGAGTCGGCGCCATTCAGACGCTGCCCCCTGTCCACTGCGACTCCGGCCCCGCTCCGGTCCCCGGCGCAGAAAGACTTCGAAGAGCCCTATCCAGCATCTCCTTCGGCGCAGGCTGACGTTACCGCTCTGCCTCAGGCGGCGGACTCTACGGCTCCTGACAGGCGTTGAGTTGCGGATTCGTCTTCGTACGCTCCCTTTTCTCCGGAGGCTGCCTGCATATTGGTGTCGTCCTCCCCGGAGACTGGCCGCCGAATGGTGTCTTTTTCACCGGCATCGTTGAAGGGTGGCTCCCCGCCGGTGTGGCTTAGCCTTCTTTTCCCTCGTTTCCTTTGGCCCTCTGGGCTCTCCCCCTGGCTTTGGAGTGAAGCTTATTGCCTTGAAGGGGTGTGGGATACTTCGGCCTCTCTAGCCTGGCTGTTGGTTCCTCTATCGTGAGTGTGAAGGCCCCCCCCCCTTTTTTTTCTCCCCCCATCCCTCTGGGGTCGGTGGTGTTCTGCTTGTGGGGGGCTCCTCTTGCCTGGGCGGGGCCGGGTTATTGCCTGGTCCTCAGGTCTGGTCCCCTGTGTGACCCTCTGTCCTGTTATGGCTGGGGGGGGGGTCCTTTCGCAGACCCTCCTTCCCCATGGGTATTGCTAGGGAATCTATTCTACGTGAAGGAATCTGCGGCTAGTAGTCTCTATCAGATGTACGAGTTACTTACCTTCGGTAACAATGTATCTGGTAGAGTCGATTCTAGCAGCAGATTCCTTCACGGCCCGCCCTTCCTCCCCGTTCTGCGAGGACCCGTGGGTTGGTCTCGGCACTCGCCTCCTGGTGGGGGGCTGTGTCTCTTGTGAGCGCTTTCCTTTGCTCTTGGCGGGTTGCTCCGTCTTGTTGCTGTTCCTTCCTCCCTTTGGTTCTCTGGAGGATGGGGTTATGGTGCTCCTGTGCCCCGCTACTCGGGCTGCTCCAGGTTTGGGGGGGGGGGGGTTTACCTTCAATCTTTGCCCTCCCTCCCTTCCTCTTGCTGCTGGGGGTCCGTGCCCCTCTGCCGTCCTCTGTCTGGCGATCACCTGGCCATGCCCTGCCCTTGTTCCTTGGAGGATGGTTGCCCTCTGTGCTGGGGTGGCTTGGAGGGGGGGTTGTTGTTGTCCTGTCTGTTCTGGGGCTGGCTCCCCTTCCCTATTTCCGGGTGGGGGTTGTAGGCCTGCTACAGGTGTCCTGTCTTTACATATGTTCCCTGTCTCTGGGGGAGGGGGGGGGGAGGCGGTTACATGTTGGCAGGGTGGCTGCTCGGGGCTCTGCTCTGTTCTTTATTCCGCCCCTGCCTTTGGAGGCTGCAGTGTTGCACCGCTCCTTATGGTGTCGCTTGTCTCCATTCTTTGTTTCTACTCTTTTGCACACTGTTCCCCTGCTCCCACAGTTTGCCTGGTGGGTCCGCGTTGCGGAAAAGTTCTCTGAAGAAAACCGACGTAGGCGCGCCAGGGTGGGGCTTATGTGACCTCGCTGACGTCCGAGGCGGAGTTGCGTGGTGTCACCGAAACCCCCCCCCTACCTGGCGCGCAGGGATGCTGTGGCAAAAAGTCTCCGGATCCAGTCTCACGCCTGGCGATAATTCTATGTGAAGGAATCTGCAGCTAGAATCGTCTCTACCAGATACTTTGTTACCGAAAGTAAGAAACTCGTACATCTGGACCTGGCGAATGCTTATTTTCATATTCCAGTCCTACGTTCGCACAGCCTTTACCTGCGGTTTAAGTTGGGCCAAGAGCATTTTCAGTGTTCTGTGCTCTCCTTCGGTTTTGCCTCTGCCCCTTGGGCGTTCCAGAAAGTGATGATGGCGGTCTCTGCACGCCTTCGCAGGTTGGGTATACCAGGACACAAGGAGAGAAGGCACACGCAATGAGTAGGGGCTTTTAATCTTTTATGAGCTTTGCTTTTATCATTGACTTTTAATCACAGACTGTAGAAAGACTTTTAAAATCAGTGCGGAAGTGACTCGGTTATTTTCACGAGTCTAGCGCGTTTTTAAAGAATTGTCTTGTTTCAAACTGTGAAATATTTGTTTTACTGACTCTCACCTGTCTAAGCGCTGCTGCTCCGCCCGCCCCGGTCCATCACGGCTTGTGCCGATTGTGTGGAGGGCGCGGCCGGGCAGACAGACGCATTTCCGGGTGGGAGATGGGGAGGAGCTAACCTGACTCCTCTATTTAAACCTATGTGCAAGCGACCGCGCTCTGACACAAGGAGAGAAGGCACACGCAATTAGTAGGGGCTTTTAATCTTTTATGAGCTTTGCTTTTATCATTGACTTTTAATCACAGACTGTAGAAAGACTTTTAAAATCAGTGCGGAAGTGACTCGGCTATTTTCACGAGTCTAGCGCGTTTTTAAAGAATTGTCTTGTTTTAAACTGTGAAATATTTGTTTTACTGACTCTCACCTGTCTGAGCGCTGCTGCTCTGCCCGCCCCGGTCCATCACGGCTTGTGCCGATTGTGTGGAGGGCGCGGCCGGGCAGACAGACGCTTTTCCGGGTGGGAGAAGGTGAGGAGCTAACCGGACTACTCTATTTAAACCTATGTGCAAGCGACCGCGCAGCGGACGCGCGCAGCGGACGCGCGCAGCGGACGCGCGCAGCGGACGCGCCGCTGGCGTGCCGAAGGCGCGCCAAAGGCAAGCCCGTCTGCGCCGGTCCGGGCCCAGAGGCCAGGTCCCCGGCGCCCAATCCTCCCAGAGACAGGATTGTATACAACAGAAGGGAGTTACTTATACTATCCAAACCTCTGAATTCTATATGCAAACACAGGCTGAATGTAGATAATCATACTCTTAAGTGCCTGCACTGCCAATCTGATTTCAGGCCTGAGAGCCAAATCTCAAATGACTCTACATTACGTTTGGCTCTGCTTAATTGCGGATCGCTAGTCAAACACAAATATGAAATTAAGGACTTGCTCGACGAACATAGGTTCGACGCCCTATTCCTGACTGAAACTTGGCTCAATGAGAGCTTCACTCCAGATGTTTTAGATACCATGAATGATAGTTACAGGATGATGAGGCAGGACCGTGTAGGTCGAACTGGAGGAGGTATAGCCATAATACATAATAGCAAAATGACATGTGAGGTCAAACAAGTTGATATAGACAATTGTGAAGCTTTCTCTTTTACTCTATCAACTATAGAGGAAACTATATTAGCCGGATGGCTAATCTACAGACCGCCAGGCCCAGCCACTAATTTCATAACCAGCTTGGTAGACACAGTAGTGCAACCAGCCCTCAGACACAACAATTTCGTGGTGCTTGGTGACTTGAACATTCACTTTGATAATAAGCAAGACCAGGAAGTAAATCTGCTATGTAAGGACCTACTAACACTAAATCTGACTCAAAATGTCACAACACCTACTCACCAAAGGGGTCACATATTAGACCCTATTTTTACTAACAGCAAAGACCTAACGGTCGGACCTCCATGTCCCATTCCGTGGTCAGACCATTACCTAGTTCCTTTTTTTATACCCTCACATAGGAAATTCCCTAAACAGCCTAAGCATGAAATAACTACTAGGAATTGGAGCAAATTTAACTCCAACTCCTTTTCCCAGGCAGTAACAGAAAGGGTACCCAGATTTGAAAGGGACACAAATCGCGCTAATGACCAACTGGATTCATGGATTTCTGAGACACTAAATGAAATAGCGCCATGGAGCACTAGGATCCCGAAAAGGATGGGTGCTACCGCACCTGGTTTAAAAATGAATTGGCTGAAGCCAAAAAGAAATGTAAAAAGCTGGAACGAATTTGGAGGATCAACTACTGCAATAGGGCTAGAGAAGATTACAAGCATGAGCTTAAACAATATCACACACAAATTAAGAAAATCAGAGGCACCTACTACACAGAAAAAATTAACATAGCCAAGAACGCCCCTAAAGAATTATTCACTATATTGAAATCACTTAAAACCTATAAGGAGATGGAGGAGTGCCCTACCTCCAGGGAGAATTGTGATAACATTGCAGAGTTCTTTGCCACCAAGGTCAAGAACATATATGACACCTTCCCTATAGAGGCCAGACAAGGAACCAGCACCATAGACTCTAGTATGGAATCGTACGAAGGTGGACCACTGGACGAATTTACTATACAGAATCTTGCTGTACTCACTGACACAGCCAGAGGAATAAAATCCGGCTCACCACTAGATGCTGCAAGACCGGATATAATCATGGAAGGAGCCAACCCCATTATGCCGCATATTCTAGACATCATTTCGCGCTCCTTCAAAGAAGGTATGGTCCCCACTAAATGGAAACAAGCGATCGTCAAACCCTTGAAAAAGAACCCTCTTATCAAACGCACTGTATTGGAAAACCTGCGCCCAATATCCCTACTGCCATTTGTAGCAAAAATTGTGGAAAAAATCACAAATAAACAACTAACTGATCTTATTAATAAATACAGCCTACTACACCCTTCGCAATCGGGTTTCAGAAGTGCACACTCAACAGAGTCGGCACTACTCTATGCCAGGGAAGCACTAAGGAAACTCGCAGATGAAGGGGAAACCGCTGCTCTGATCCTTCTTGACCTCAGCGCAGCGTTTGACACTGTTTCTCATCAGTTACTACTACTGAGATTGGAAGCATGTGGCATTAGGAACAAAGCTCTGTGCTGGCTGAGATCTTTCCTCTCTGAACGCAGTTTCAGAGTGGCTCAGAAGCCCTACATGTCTAAGAGCATGACGCTGGAGCAGGGGGTCCCTCAAGGCTCTATATTGAGCCCAACCCTCTTTAACCTATATGTAGGCCCCCTGGCTAAGCAGGTGGAACAACATAATGTGTCAATTGTCTCATATGCCGACGATACACAGCTAATTGTCCTACTGTCACAAAAGGAGGAACAAGCAGCCACTCGTTTCTCACAATGCCTATCAGAGGTGGCAGACTGGATGTCCAACCATTGCCTCAAACTAAACGGGAACAAAACGGAGGTAATGATTGTGGGTAGATCGCCAACTATATGTGTGAGAAGTTGGCCTGATGTATGATGTCACTAGTTCTAGTGTACACCTTATATCAGTCCAAACAACCCTTATGATGATTGGTTGTAAAGTCAACCTTATAGACCAGCTATCCTAGTGGTAGCATGGACAAGAGCAGTCTTAGGCTAAACTCTGAATGGCATGTGAAGCCAGCTGTGATACCATATATAATCCCTTGAATACCAAATGAAAGGACACCACAACAGATATGTATATAAAATAAAGTGTATTTATTCTAGTCAAACCCTCAGCACTCTTTATGAGATTAGAGGTAAGTACAACACAGTCTTATTCAAGCATACATTAGGTCACACAGGTAAGTAATACAGTTAGGCCCTAGGGGCCACGCAAACCATATACTAAAGAAGTGGTATAAGGACCACTGTCACGGAAATAGGATAGGCCTAGGCCTAGGGAATCGCTGGGGCTACACTACACTACCAACAGTTAGGAAGTGGGAGGCCCACGGGATTCAGGTGCAGAGTGGAAACACTCACGCGTAATGCGTAAAATCGATAGAAATAGTACAGTTCTGAAATAAGCAGTTTTAGGACACTTCTGGAGTAGCTAGAAAGTCGAGACTCGGAAACTAGACCCTAGGATAGTCGATACCCTTGTGAGCACCGAAGTACCCAAGTTACCTAGCCCACGGGCTGCGGGTGCATAGGTGTGAACTTGCGTCGGGTTTCGTCGTGGACTTCTATGGATGCCTGAAGGAAAGTTGCTGACAGGCAGTCAGTGCAGAGTGTCCGGTGGATCCCAAGGCTGGGATCAAGAAGAGAGGATACCTGCAAGCAGAAGGGACAGAGCCTGGGTCACTAGCCAGTGACCACGTGGAACCAGGAAGGAACCAGGCGATGTCGTGAAGATTGCAGGCGAAGAGGTGAAGCTTGTTGCAGCAGCCACGGGTACCAGGAGACGTCGAGGACGACCAGGACCAGAAGGCGAGCTGTCCCACGAAGGCTCTTGCTGTCGGCGGCGTCGAAGTCGAACTAGGACTCACCAAGCCTTGGCAAGCGGAACCCACGAAGAATGGAGGACTTTCTTCTGGTGCAGACTAGGAAGGTCTGGGGTGCTTCTCTTTTGCAGAGAAGCGGGAGCCAGTCTGGAGGAGCCAAACCAGCAGTGAAGATTCAAAGGTGTGTCGTCGCAAAGGCCGCTAGCCAACGGGCAAGCAACCGGACAGACGCGGCAAGCAGGAAAATGCAGAAGGGCCCCACTCAGGACTCGTGGAGTGTGGGGGGCGGATCTTCGGTGCAGATGGTGCTTGGGGCTTCTCAATCCCCGGTGCACAACTTCGAGGGTACCTCAGAAGCTGCGCTGGAAGATACTCGCCACTTTTCCCAGGTAGCCGGTCCCACGTCTCTCGTCGCCTCCACGGATCTCAGCTCGGCTGTGGATGTGGATCAGGGTCGGAGAAGTCTGGAAGTCAAGGCTCTGGTCGGGCTCTGCAGTCGGTCCCTTGTAGAACTTCAGCAAAGCAAAGGGTAGTCTCTTGATGGTGCCTGTTTGCACAGGGTAGCCACTCCTTGGCCACAAGGGAGATTCTTCAGTATTCTTCTTTCGTCGAATGTCGAAGGTCCAGAGTTTCTGTTCAAGTTGCAGGTTCAGGATAATCTAATCTCCTGGGGCCCAGCTACCACTCTTCTTTTTTTTTTTTTTTTTGAAAACCTTTATTTCGAAATACAGGACACAGCTATTCAGCCGACAGCCCGAAGGTTCGGCAGCATTGCAAGTTAGATACAGTAATGCGTCCCGGATACAGTACGAAGAGTAATGCAAAGGTCCATTTTTAAATAAACACAGAAAAACCCACAACAAACCCCAGCAAGGCAGAACATTGAAATCCCATGGCGAAAGCCCCCAGGGGAGGCAGGACCCCACTCATCTACTAATTATAAGACTGTGTGCGGAGGAAGAAGGGGAACAGCAGAGGCTCAGAACGGGTACCTAAACCAAACTGTGCTGGAAGATAGGTCAGGGGGAAAGCTGTTCCTCGGGAGGTTCCAAATCCGGGGCAAGACATATTCCCCCCCTATGTTGGTTCCACCGCCCCCAGATGGCGTGCCACTTCCGGGGGCGACCTCTAGAGCAGTAGACCGTCTTCTCCCTAAACATGCTCCAATCCATGTTCTCCTTCCACGCGGTCAGTGTAGGGGGACCCGAGGAGCCCCATAATCGCGCGATATCCCTCTTAGCCACCATGTTACCCAGAGTCACCCATTGGGTCTGTGCCTCATCAAGATCAGTGGGCCCCCAAACGTTCAGGAGGCAACACCGCGCCTCCGGCTGTACCACAATGCCCGTCACCTCCCCCATAACTGCATGGACTCTCCTCCAGAACTCCACAAAGACCCCACATTCCCAAATGATGTGCAGGAAAGTACCCACCATACCACATCCCCTTCTGCACAGGCCATCCTCCGAGAATCCCATGTGGACCAGCCGTGGCCCCGTAACATACACCCGGTGGAGTATTTTGAGCTGCACCAGCCTCAGACGCGACGGGATCGCAACCTCCTTAGGCGAAGAAACCGCTGACTGCCAGTCCTCATTATCCAACTCGAGGCCATCTCTGGTCCACTGTTCTCTCAGCCCCAGTAGCAAGTCTGCCCGGACGTTTATCAACTTCTTATATATGAGCGAAATCGTGCTCTCGGGCATATGACCATCAAGGACTCGGTCCTCAAGGGGAGAGGACTCCGGCACCTTCTCACCCTCCACTAGGACTGATCGGAGGGCGTGACGCAGCTGGATATACCTAAAATACTCTGAAGGCCCTAGCTCAAACTCAGTCTGCAACTCCTCGAAAGACTTCACCCTCCCCTTATGCAGCACATCCCCCACCTTGGATATCCCTATCAGATCCCACTTATCAAAGCCCTTCGTATGCCAGAGTCTTCCCAACCGTTCCGATTCAAACAATGGGGTAGCGAGGGTTAGCCTGTCTTTCCAGCCCAGCGAGTCGGTCGCCATCTTCCAGACGCGCACCGCCACACCTGTGGGCCCCGTAAGGGACGAGTCTAGGGACCGCGAATACAACGCCCTGTAGTAGTTGCCGCTGCGCAGCAGCCACCTATCCATGGCATACCCAGGGCTGAGGGCAGGGCCGTAAAACCCATGGTTGATCGCGCTCAACTGCGTGGCCCAGTAGTACCGTCGGATGTCTGGGAGCGCAATGCCCCCATCGTACCATGGGAGCGTCAACTTTGAAATAGCTATTCGCGGCCGCCCATCCCACAGCAACGTCCTTTGGAGGCCTTCGACCTCCCGAAAGTATTTAGCCGGTACCCAGTCCAAGGTGTTCTGGAGGGCGTAGAGGAAGCGGGGAAGAGACATCATTTTGAACAGGGCCGCACGCCCAACAAGGGAGAGCGGCAACCGCCGCCAACCCTCAACATCTCGCCTCAAGCGTGCCAAGGGGGGGAGCAGGTTCCTCTCATAGCGCACAACAGGATCCATGGATATAAAAATCCCCAAATACACAAAACCTTGCTGGGCAACCTGTATCGAACATGTTCTAGGGATCGGTGGGACCTCGCCACTAAGAACGTACAAGTACGATTTGCCCCAATTAATCACAAGCCCCGAGTTCCTACCGAACGATGCGAGTACGTCAGAGACCACTATAAGTGACTTCTTAGGTGAGGCAAGATATACAGCAGGATATCATCGGCATAAAGTGAAATCCGGTCCTCGTGATCAGGCGACCACCGAAGGCCCCGTATATCCGGGTGCCAACGTATCCACGCAGCCAACGGTTCAAGGGCGAGGGCGAACAACAGAGGCGACAGGGGGCAGCCCTGCCGAGTACCCCTTCCAAGCTGAAACGGAGCAGATGCCCGACCATTCACCCCAACCTTCGCTAGTGGCCCCTCGTACAGCAACCGGACCCAACTCACAAACCCGCGACCGAAACCAAACTTGGCCAGCACGGCCCATAAATATGCCCACTCCACCGTGTCAAAGGCCATCGTGGCATCGAGAGATGCCACAACAGCCGGTTCACGCAGCGTGCCCGCCCTGGCGATGACGCCATGAAGACGCCTAAGGTTCAATGCTGTGTTTCGGTGCGGGATAAAGCCAGATTGATCCGGGTGGACCAGATCGCCAAGTACTCTAATCAGACGGGTTGCCAGGAGTTTGGCCAGAATTTTCGGCTCAGCGTTGAGGAGTGAAATGGGCCGATAGGAGGCGCATCTATCTCGGGGCTTACCCTCTTTGTGTATGACCACGATCGACGCCAGCCGCTGATCCAACGGAAGGATCCCATCTCCCCGCGCCTCCAAGAACATGGCGCGCAGGTGAGGGGCGACCCTATCCGGGAACAGTTTGTACAGATCGATCGGCAGTCCGTTCGGTCCAGAGGCCTTACCCGAATTCAACGCGCGAATCGCCCCCGCCACCTCGTCAACCGTGATGTCACCATCCAAATCGTCCCTATCTATGTCAGAGAGGCAGGGCAACTCGATATCACGGAGGAGATCAGACGAGTCCTCGGGCGGCCTGTCCGACACAGAGGAATAAACCCTATGAAAATACTCCGCGAAACACTCCACAATCCCTTCAGGTTCCACAATCACCTCTCCCCCATCTCCAATCAACTCTGGCACCACTCTATTGACCCGTTCCTTCCTGTCCAGCCACGCCAGGAGTTTCCCTGCCTTATCTCCAACATCATACAGACGGCCCTGTTGTTCCCTGCTGAGGGTCTTGGCGGCGTCAGTCACCAGGTCCCTATACTCCGCCTGCTTCAAGCAAAGCTCGTGCAATGAGGACTCTGTGACCTCCTCCTCCATATCCCCTTCAAGGGCCGCAATCTCCTCCTCTACTTGCCGCGCTTCGCAATCCCTCCGATTCTTGGCAGTCACCACCAGGGAGAGGGCCTCCCCCCGAAGCACGGTCTTAAAAGCTTCCCACAGCGAGATCGCCGAGTCCACGGATCCCAGATTGTCCTTAAAGTAATTATCTACCTTCTTTACCAGGGCGCTGCGCATCTTGGGGTCTCGGAAATACCAAGGGTTAATGGGGGCCACCCTCCCTCCTCCCTCCCGACCGAGATCCAGCCGGATCCACACTGGCGAGTGATCAGAGATACCACGTGCCATGTGCCTCGCCTCGGATATCAACGAGGCATGTGCGGACAAAGTGAGCAGGTAGTCAATCCTGGAGAGGCTACCATGCGCCCCGGAGTGAAACGTGTATTGACTCTGTGTGGGGTGCCGGAGCCTCCAGCAGTCTATCAGGCCAAACGTGTCTAGGAGATCTGGAAGCCATTTCTGAGCCCCCCCTGTGTCCCTGGGCGGGTATCTATCCTGCAGTCCGGAACCCACAGCGTTGAAATCCCCTCCCACTACCAGCATGCCCCCCGGGAGAGTCAGCAAAGCCCTGCCCAATTCAGCAAACGTGGCGGCCTGCAGGGCCGGCGGGACATAAACCGAAACCAAAACCAAAGTCCTTCCTTCCCACCGCCCCGCCACCGCCACAAACCTCCCCCTATCGTCAACAATGGTAGAGTCCACCTCAAAAGGCAACGATGCTCTAACGAGGATGCCCACCCCCCTGGACCCAGAAGAGAATCCCGAGTGTGCAATGAATTTATACCCCTTCCTATTCAGGGCATAGCACGTATTGCCTATGAGGTGCGTCTCCTGCAGCAGTACAACGTCTGGCATTGAGCGTTTCAGAAATTGCAAAACAATCCCCCTCTTAATGCGATCCCCCAAACCATTAACATTCCAGCTTATAACACTTAGGCCTCTACCCCCCATCCTCAAACGGAAAGAGGCCCACCCCCCACCCGAGGCGCCACCATGGAACAGAACTGAGGATAATCATCATGCCTTGCAGAAATAAACCCCCCAACAACAAACTCAAACTCCCCATAACTCCCCCCACCCTGCACCCCTGCTGCAGCTTAAAAAGCCCCCCCAACTTGCAGTGTGCCTGTCGCCCCACAAAAACAAAAATCTACAAAAAGTACCCCAAGGGAGGAAAAGAGCACCCCTCGTCCTCCCGCAACCCTCCACCGTTACTGCACTCTATTCAAATCTACAAATATGGTCAAATCACGTCAGGCCGGCTTTGAATTATCAGCCCTGTCCATCCCGGCCACTGTCTCCATGCTCAGCTGTGTCATCCCCGGTCCGTCTCCGGGGCAAAGCGTCCAGCCATTCATCGGCCATAACAGGAGAGTCAAAAAAGAATGTCCGATCTTCATGCACCACCCGTAGTCTGGCGGGGAAAAGCATGGCATACTTTAGGTCCCGCTCCCGAAGCCTTCGCTTCACCCCCAGGAAGCTCTGTCGCTGTCTCTGCACCTGCTGGGTAAAGTCCGGGTAAAAATTCACCGATGCATTCTGGAAGGGGACTGGGCCCGTCACCCTCGAGGCTTGCAGGATAGCGTCCCGATCTCGGAAATGAAAGAGCCGGGCGACAATCGGCCGCGGCGGGGCACCCGCCTTGGGCCGTCCGCCCGGCACCCTATGGGCCCTTTCAACCGCAAAAAACTTCCCAAGGCCCTTAGGCTTCAGATGATTGAGGACCAAATCTTCCACAATCAGGTCCGCCGAAGCCTCATCCGAGGACTCCGGGACCCCGATTACGCGCACGTTGTTGCGCCTGGACCGGCTCTCGAAGTCCTCCAGCCGGCGGGCGGCGAGGTCACTCTCGGCCCTCAGCTTCCGGACCTCGTTCTGCAGGTCCGCGACCTCAGCAGTGAGACCCGTGGTCTTGTGGTCCAGGTCCTTAACGCGCTCGTTTGTCTTGCCCAGGTCCGAGCGGATCAAGTTGACATCCACCAGGATGGCATCCACCTTATGCGCCAGGGCCTCGAATTGCCTCCCCATCGAGGTCTGCATCCCATCAAGCGCGCCCATGACATCCTGCAGGGAGAGCTCCGGGGTCCCAGGCGAGTCCTCCTTCTGGGCATCCGGCGCCTGGCTCGATCCACTCGGCGATGTTTTCGGGAGGGCGTAGCGGTCCATACTATTGACTTGGGAGTACGTTCCCCGCCTGGTGGACTTAGTCTTCAGCCTATCTCCTTCTGCCTTGCCCGACATAATGGACTCCAAGCAGTCCAATGCAGTGAGGACCGTCCCCTCTCAGAGAGAGGTATACGGAGTGAGCGGGTCCGCCTTGTTCTTCCAAAATAGCCCACCGAGCGTCCCTGGGGTTATAGAACCACCCAGAGCACTACAGTGTCCGGGCAGACAAAGGGAACGAAACCGAAAGTGAAAGAGCGAGGGCCTCCGTCCGGTAGTTCACACCTCACCAGGCCGTTGTTGATCAACTAGGAGTCGGGCATCCTGCCAACTCTAGCCCCTGGCATCTCCGGGAGTTAGGCCGCAATCTTTCGCCAGTCATAAGTCCGGTTCCCGGTGGGCGATCCGGTCGCGGGTAGCATCAATCGCCTCCCTGACAACTCAGCAACACGGTGCCATTCATACCATCAGGATTTGAGTCAGGATAGTCGACGGAGGGCGCGAGGGTCTCGGGAGCTCTAAGCTCACGCGGCCATCTTGGTCAAGCGCTAGGCTCCTCCCCCTAGCTACCACTCTTCTACTAATCTGGGGGGCTGGGTTGCCTGCTAGGTCACGCCTTATGGGTGGGACCTGGGAGAGGGGTGGTTACACCCCCTTCCCTTTGTCCAGTTTCGCGCCAGGACTGGGGCTGGTGTGCCCCAGCACCGGTTTGAACTGGACTATGCATGGAGCACCTTGTGTGCCCCAGGCAGTGTCTCGTTTCTTTCATCCCTCCCTGCCCCAATACACTAAGGCCTGTCTGGGGTGGTGCTCGCACCTCCCAAGGCAGGAAACCTATTGTCCAAGCCTCCCTTGCCGGGATCACTCCCAGCAGCAGGAGGTCAGACTTGTGTCGTGGCAGCAGCATCCATTTTGTGATGCTGGGGCTTTGGTTAACTTTAACCGGGTAAGTAGGTTACAACATGTCTTCTCCCTCTAGAAGGGAGGGATAATATCCTCATCCCCAGAAATGGGATGGGGGTATTATTCAAAGTGTTAGACACCTTACACGACATGTTTTGATAAAGCCAAACCATAGTTACCATAACCGTTTAAGATTATAAGGCACTTTAAGAGTATATGGTAGGCTATATCATAGAACAGCTATAAGGACATGGTTCCGAAAGCTGCAGACAGGCTCAGCTCATGCTAGAGCACCATCTCACATGTTACCAAGCACTCTGCCACCAGGATTGTTAAGGCCTGCCATAGGAGTGGCTGATAGGTACACATGTGTCTATTTTAAGGGTAGATATAGGTATACTATATCTAAGCAAGGGGTGATTACACGACCTTGCCCCAGCTGAGTGATCAGCCAGTTGTGTCTGATTGGAAGGCCAGACCAGGGGTGGCATAATACATGCTGCAGCCCCTGGGAGGCCTAGGGTACACCTATGCCCTGGGTACCTAGGGTACACTGTACAGGGTCCAATAAGGTGATCCTTACCAATTGGGAATGTACCTAGGGTACATGGAGTCCATTTTAAAGAGAGAGCAGACAGCCTGAGACCCTGAATGGCAGGATCTCAGGCCAACTAAGTCGAAAAACCAGCTAGACACTAGGCAAAAAGTTGGGGGTAACCATAGTCCGATATCCACCTTCCTACAATATGGTCATCTGCTTGGTGGCCAGTCTCCTTAGGACAATTGCCTAAACCTAAAACTGAAGTAAAGAATCTAGGAATCTACTTTGACTCTAAATTGAGCTTTATCAACCAAATACATAGGGTTGCGGGCAAATGCTATGGAGCTATCAAAGTCTTGAGGAAAATTCTCAATCTCCTGCCTTCTAGCGCTAGGAAAACCATTGTACATGCGACAATAACATCTCAATTAGACTATGGAAATGTGCTCTATCTTGGAACAACAAAAGGGGGTATAGCGAAACTACAGAGGGTACAAAATGCCGCTGCCCGATTAGTACTTGGCCTCCCCAGGAGGGCTAACTCACAGAACGCCCTGGAAAAACTCCACTGGTTGCCAGTAGGAAAGAGGGTCATTTTTAAGGCTCTGTACTAGGGACACCGCATCCTTATGAAATCCGGCCCCAAATACCTACTCTCTCTCCTAACTGAATACATACCTGGTCGGACCCTGCGATCCACGGATATGGCCTTGGTTAAAACACCGAGGATATATAAAGCCAGAATGGGAGCTCGCTCCTTCAGATATATAGCTCCTAGGACCTGGAATACTCTGCCACTAACCCTGAGAACAGAAACTTCCGAAAGACACTTCCGCAAGCAGTTAAAAACATGGCTGCATAACAGGACGGAACCAGTATAGACTCAGAACTAGCACCCTTCTTTCGCTGCAATCTCTCTCTCTTTTGTGTCATAGCGCGGGGACACACCGTTGTGGTGTAGCCATGCGCTCTATAAATGTATTAAACTAAACTAAACTTGCCCTATTTTGATGATCTGCCGTTGAAGGCGGGCTTACCGGAGTTGGTCATGAACCTCCTACAGGCAACAGCGGACCTCTTAACATCTTTGTGGTCCTCAATCAATGTGCCAAAGTCACACCTGACTCCTTCATTCATCTAAGTCATTCTAGATACAGTGTAGTTTCAAACCTTCCCTCCAGTTCAGCAATTCTACTATATTTGACCTGTGTTCTGATGTTTCAGCCTCAGTCCTGGGTCTCAGAGTGGCTCTGAGATTTCTTGGCCTGCTGAATCTCCATTAAAATGATAATCAACCGTCCCTCCTCCCCGCTGGGAAAAATGAGGATTGCCATTGACATGGCATGATGGGACACTGAAGGACTTGCAGCCTATCGCTGATATAGCAGCATTAACCTACCTTTCAAAGGAATTGGTCAATAGTAAGTTGCTAAATTATCTTTAAAGGAAAAGATTCCATGTATGTGGAACAGTTCATTTCTCACATTTTCAATGGAAATTCTTCTGAAGGAGAACTAGGTAAATAACTATTTCATCTGATAGACACTTCTAGCTGCAGATTCATTTCCTTAAAATATTCCAGAGGCATCAGACTGGATGTGGACATTTTTTAGCAGTCCCCTTGCATGTCAATAGGTGGTGGTGTTCCACTCCGAATGGCGAAGTGATGTGCTCATACCTATATAGGCGCCACCCCAGTGCACTGACCTCAGTTTCTTCTTTTCAGCTCCATCAGCACGTATCCGTATTCGTATTGAGCTGCCCTCAGTCAATTATTTTTTACTGTACTTCATCAACCGTTTTGTCAAATTTGACCAATGTGCCCTTTTTTCCTGAATTCTGGAATATATCCCTGAAAAAAATTACCGGTTTCAAGCCTTGTGAAGCCTGTCACAGGCAAATGTCTGTGACAGACTCCCACTTGGTGTATCTGTGGTACTTGGAATGGGACCATGAATCTGAAGGCCATCTGGAAGCAGGTCATGAAGCTTCTGGTCCCTCGCCACTCAACTTCACACCACTCCAGATCCTGTGCGCGAGGGAGGTCTTGGGACCACTCTCTATTGCTCCCAATAGCCATCGTCGCGATCACAGACTTCTTCAGGTAAGTCCCATGAGAAGTCCAAACGCTCTTTGCAGGAATGATGCAACAAATCCGCTCCAACTTAATCTCTTTGGAGTCTATGTCTGACACTGGGTCCGCTCTGCACTTCCCCAAATTTCTGGAGCGATACCACCGAAATCCGAGAATTCTTTGAGGCCATGAGCCTCATTATTGGGCAGTCGATCCCTCTGTAACACCTTTGGGCCCTATGTGTTCAGGAGAGATTATGGGGTGTCTGCAGTCGGGCTCTTAGGGTCTGTTGGTGGATCTGAATGCACCTCCTCCAGGGACTGTTCCAGTGGCACTATTTCCCAGCACTGCCAAAGACGAACCCATTGTGATTTCCGACTCCGATACACAGTCGAACCAGATTAAATTCAGGCCCACACAGCCTGAATTTCAGATGTAGCCCTCTTTCATGGAATGACGCTTTGAGGAACTCAAATACAGGGGATCTTAGGATCCCCAGGGCTATTCTGACCCCCTAGCAGACTCCATGGCGGACGACACCTGGTATGTAGACCGGATTGATGCCACTGGTTTGGACACCTCTCTCCTCCCACAGTGGCTATGGAGAAGGGAGCTTCCTTCAGTGGTGTTCCAGAGGGTGGCTGAAATCCTGGACCTTCATCTGCCGACGGTTGAGACCAATATCTTGACAGAGGTGCTTCAGCCTGGGGTATCCCCATCTCAGAACGCCTAGAACCCTTCAATGAAGCCCTCACTGATGCCCTGCTCGGGGCTTGGGCAAAGCCCTGCACAAGACTATCTCCCACCATCATTGACCCATACCTAGGAACCAGCGTTCCTCTCCCAGCATCCCATCCTGAGACCCTGGTGGTCCAGGCCTCAACATCCAATATAAATTGTGTTCCCCCTACCACTCCACTGGATAAGAAATCTAAAAAGCTGGATACCTTTGGAAAGAGAATTTTCTCTCCCACCAGCCTTGCACTGCAGGGTGTGAACACCCTGTCTTATTGGGTCGTTAGTCTCATACTGTGTGGGATACAGTTGCACAAGTGCTGCCTGTGGTCTCGGAGGAATCCTGACCCATACTTCTCCCAGGCTGTTGCTGATGGGAGACATGCGGCAAAGTTCACCATCAGATGCTGATTGAATGCAACTGACTCAATTGGCTGCTGCTTCCACGTGTGCGCTCCGATAGCATGACTTGCTGAGGGCAACTGACTTATAGGGGATATCCAGGCAACCCTTATGAACATGCCTTTCGATGAAACTCACCTTTGTGGCAATGAGGCTGATTTGGAACTAGAGTGTTTTAAAGAAGCAGGGCCACTGGTAGGTCATTGGTGCTCACCATGGCCCCACGACAGCCATATCCATACTTCCACCCATTCGGTAACTACAGTAGGGACTATTGGCTGTGTCCCTGTTGCCTAGCCACCAAGGCCAGCAGGCACCACAGTCCTTTCATGGCTATGGATGTGGCTCTCACAAGCCTCCAGAGAACGAGAGGTTGGCCCAATCTGCCAACCCCCTCCCGGCACCTGCAACCCCAAAGCCTCTTTACTTTGTCAAAATACCATCATGGGCACCCAGTTGGTGGCAGGAGTTGGCACCACATGTTCCAAAGGCAGAAGATGACTTCGGACAAATGGGTGCTTAAGATTGTCCAGTGAGGCTATGCCCTCCCTTTCCAATAGGCCCCCTACTTTGCCACTGATCGGCTGACGGAGGACCACCTTTCGCTCTTGCGACAGGAGTTACTGGCTCTCTTGGCCAAAGGAGCGATCAAGAAGGTGCCGGCATAAGAAGTAGGTCGTGGTTACTATTCCCGCTACTTTCCACGCCGAAAAGGGATGAAGGCCTCCATCCTGCACTCATCCTGGGCCCTCTCAGCTACTTCCTGAAAAAAGAAAAATTCATGACGCTCACTTTGATACTGTCAGTCCTCGACCCTGGATAATGGATGGTAGTACTGGACTTGGAGCATGGTTACTCCATATCCCTGTCCTGCCTGCCCAAAGGGGTTAACTGCACCTCACGGTTGTCCAAGAGCATTATCCATTTGCTGTGCTCCCCTTGATCCTTATGAGTGCCCATATGTGTTCCCCAACATGATGGCGATAGTTGCTTAACATCTGCGGTCCGGGGCTCTAGTCTTCCCCCTACCTCGACAACCTGCTGTTGAAAGCTGGATCGCCCATGGCAGAAATCCCACCTCCAGGCAACGGCGGACCGCCTGCATTCTCTGGGGTTCATTATCAAAAATACCGAAGTCACACCTCACTCCCTCTTGGATACTTTTTCATCGGAGCTATCTGGATAAAGTGCAGTTTTGAGCTTATCATCCGGAACAGCAAGTTCAGGATATTCGGGCTATGATTCCGATGTTTCAACCTCTAGCCTGGATTTTGGAGAGACTAACTTTGAGGCTATTGGGTCTCATACACTCCTGTATGCTGCTAGTAAAACATGCCCGTTGGCATATGCAGGCTCTGCAGGGGGGTCTGAAGTTAGAGTGGCCACAGCATCAGGAGAATAACTCTGATCTGGTCCAGATATCTTCAGGAACTGCAAAATATCTGTAGATGAAATGCGAATGGGTCAGTGGCAGACCCTTCTACCTTCTCTACCTAGAACTACCTGTAGTGACAGATGCATTGCTCCTGGGTTGGGGCGGCCTTCTGGGACAGGTGTAGATCAGAGGCCTCTGGTCTCAAGCAGAATCTAACAATTCCACATCAACCTGTTAGAACTGAGAGCCTTTCGCCTGGCATTAAAGCCTTACTTCCTTCCATCAAGGGAAGGCCGTTCAGGTGTTCACGAACAACACCACCGCCATGTGATTTTGCAACAAGCTGGGCAGAGTGGGGTTGTGAACCTTGTGTCAAGAGGTCCTGCATTCCTGGACATGGCTGGAACATCATGTAATTTCCCTGGTATGTTTAACATCTGGCGGGCTCTCTGGACACCAGAGCGCACATACTCCTTCTTCGATGCCTAGTGGATCACAAATGGTGTGTTTATCTGGAGATGGTGAAAGGTCTCTTCAGAAATTCAGAGTACCATGGTTAGATCTATTCTCCACTGCAGAGAATGAGCAATGTCAGCTCTTCTTAGTGCTGGAATTTCCAAGGCACCACTCACTCGGAGATGCATTTTGTCTCGAGTGGAGCTGAGGCCTCCTGTATGCCTTTTCGCATACACCACTCCTGTCCAGAGTTTCAATGAAAATCTGTGACCGGACCCAAGTCCTCTTAGTGGTTCCGGATTGGGCAAATAGAGTCTAGTATCCCGAAACCTTGGGCATGAGCATCTGTTCTCCGATCAAGCTGTCCCTGCAGGAGGTTCTCCTATCACAGCAACAGGGCAAGCACCTGCACCCGACCCTGCAAATTCCTCGACACCGAGAATGTATGTGAGGTCATCCTGGCAGTCAAGCATCCCTCCATGAAAATGTTTACGCCTTCCAGTGGAACTTATTTGTGGCTTGGTGTGCCACCAAATCTGTTGATCCTCTGTCTGCACCCATGTCCGAAGTCCTTTTGTTTTCCTTACCCCTTGCACATCAAGGCCTTTAATTTGGGCACAGTAAAAAAGGTACCCTGTCTGCCATCACCTTAACCTTTTTGCAGTTGCTCAATCAACCCTCCCTGTTCAAGTCACCTGTTGTCACCAGTTTCCTGAAAGGTTTACAGCATGTGTTCATCATGTGTTCACGGTTGAGCCGTTACATAGCTGGCTTTCAAGACTGCTTACTGTCAAAACCATCTTCCTTGTGGCTATCAAATCTGCCTGGAGGGTTAGCGAATTGGAGGCGCTTTCCGTTCACCCCCATGCACAACCTTTTTTCTGGATAAGTTGGTCCTTGGGACCCGTGCGTCCTCCTTAACAACAGTGGTCACACCTTTTCACATCTGGCAGAACATCACACTACCTTCTTTCTTTGCCCCCCTCATCCTACCAAAGAAGAACAGGAATTCCACAGCCTGGATCCAAATACAGCATTGTTGTTCTACATTGATCGTACAAAGGATTTCTGGGTGGACAATCAACTCTTTGTTGGATTTGTGGGTGTAAAATGGAAAGGCAGTACATAAAAGAACCATCTCCAGATGGAGTATCCTCTGTATCAAAATCTGCAATTCAGTGACAGAAGAGCAACTCCTTGAGAGCTCATTTCATCAGAGCCAAAGCTGAGACCACTGTACTAGCTAGAGGAGTCACAGTTTTGGACATCTGTCCGGCAGCTACATGGGCATCGCTGCAAATTTGACAAACATTACTGTCTAGACTAGGGGTCTTCAAACTGGGGGGTGGGCCGCCTAGGGAGGCCTCAAGTGATCCCGGGGGGGGCGGGGGGCTCCAGGCTCTGACTAAAAGAAGCATTATGCTGATAGCAGTGCTTTTTTAAATCAGGAAATAAATGAGCAGCAGTAATCGCTTTGTAATGGGCCATCACGAACATCTTTTGTCATTGATATGTCAAAAGATAATGGGCTCCAAATATTCTTCAAAACCCCCACCCCCATTTCTAATAGTAACACTGTGGATACTTTTACACATTAGTAAGGAATGCCTGACCAGAATAGTATGTTTGGCAATCCTATATTTGGTTGCATTTTTAAAACGGTAACAGAATTCACCAACAATGTTTAAATATGTTTTGTGTTTCAGTAATTCAAGACCTATTTAAACATAGCCAATTTAATAGACTAATTGTGAAAGATTCTGAGGGGGGCCTGATGAATTTAAATTTTTCACTGGGTCGAGGCATTAAAAAGTTTGAAGACCACTGGTCTAGAGAGTCCGGTCAGGCATGATGGGCATTTTGCCCATTTGGTCCTCCAGGACTTTTTAGTGTAAACAATTTGCAGATCCACCTCTGGGGAGAGATTGCTTTGGTATCTAGTCTAAGGTAAGGAATCTGCAGCTGGAAGACTATCAGATAAACAAGTTACTTATCTTCGATAACACTTTATTGGGTAGAGACTCTTAACTAGCCACAGATTCCTTCACAAATCCTGCCTCATCCCTGTTCTGCGAACTGCATTCTCACATCACATAGACCCTTCACGACCTCACCTTGGTGCAGGGGTCATTCCACCTTAGTTTGGCTCCCTGCTACTGGTGTGGAAAAAAGAATCTGATCGAGACTACTAGCCACAGATTCCTTCACGTAGAATTATCACCAGGCGTGAGACTGGATCCGGAAACTTTTTGCTACAGCGTCCCTGCGCGCCGGGGGCGGGGCGACATCACGTGACTTCACCCAAGCGTTATCCGCGTACGTGACGTCAGCAAGGTCACATAAGACCTGCCCCGGCGCGCCCACATCAGTTTTTTCCTTTTCCGCGTACAACGCGGATCCGTTCCTAGCTACGGGCCTGTTTCGGGCCCCCTTTCTTCCATTCCTTTTGGTGGAACAGTGTGCGAATGCCTTCGGGCTTTAAAACTTTCACGGTTTGTGGGCGTCTTATGTCAGCGATGGACCCTCACCTCATTTGCATGTGGTGTCTGGGGGAGGATCACTGCACCACAGATTGTGCAAAAACAACAGTTGATGGACAGAATGCAGAACAATGTCATACATTCACCCCAGTACAGAAATCTGGTCCTAAATCCATCGTTTCTTTGCTCACCATGCCATTCCAGTTTGATCCCAGCCATATGCAAATCAGTCTTGACCCTGTGCCTCATGGGAACAGTCCAGCCCGAACTGCCAAGCCAGGCCCTCCCTGGACTGGAAACAAGCATCGTAGGACCAGTTTTTGGGTTTCACCCCTCTTCAGCCAGGATAGCTTGATTCCAGTGGCATGGAGAGCACGGGACCCACGTCTGGGCATACCCTTCCCACTCGGGGTGACAAAAGCAAAAACAACAGTTGATGGACAGAATGCAGAACAATGTCATACATTCACCCCAGTACAGAGATCTGGGCCTAAATCCATCGTTTTTTGCTCTCCATGCCGTTCCAGTTTGATCCCAGCCATATGCAAAGCAGTCATGACCCTGTGCCTCATGGGAACAGTCCAGCCCGAACTGCCAAGCCAGGTCCTCCCTGGACTGGAAACAAGCATCCTAGGACCGGTTTTGGGGTTTCACCCCTCTTCAGCCAGGATAGCTTGATTCCAGTGGCATGGAGAGCACGGGACCCACGTCTGGGCATACCCTTCCCACTCGGGTGACAAAATAACAATGGATTAATCCCAGATCTGTGACTGGGGGTGAATGTTTTGCCAATGTGCAATATTCCGTCCATCATCTTGTGTGTTTTACCACAGATTGTGCGGCGTGCCAAAAGTTGAAGCCGAAGTCGTGACGGGAGCGCCGAATAAAACTTCTCTCTGCACGTCTCTCCAGGTCGACGTCCTTCCCTCGGTCTGCTTCGGCGGACGGCTTCAGGTTTGACCGTGGTCGTCGTCCTCGCCTTTCTCCGATGTCACGTGAGCGTCGCTCCCCAATGGGTAAGTGTCGCATTTCGTCCCCGGGGGCTGGTTCCCGGCCTACGGGGGCATGGACTCTCCGCGGGTGATGCGGCCCAGCGTGTCGTCCTATCCACTGTTTCCTGGTGTTGGGGCATCGAGAGTCCAGATGGAGACTTACGCGACGGCTTTGCAGGCCTCGCTAGCATCTCCTCCTCATTCCCCTCCTGGGGCGTCGGCGGATCCCTCACCGTGCGCAGGGCCGTCTGCGGCACTGCCGGTGGCTCCGGCGCCGACTGGGTCGGATCCAGGCTTGGAGGATGTGGTGCTGTTGGGGTGCGGCTCCTCTGGGGCACCTCCTTTAGTCCACGGCATCTCTGCCTCGCCGCATACTTCCGCAGGGGTCCCTGTGGTGTCGCAGGAGGTCGCCGGGGCTCGGGTCGCATCCCCGAGCCCCTCTCGGTCCCTTGGCAGGGTGGTCCTGTCTAAGGCCGAGGTGACGCCGCTACGGTGCCGGCAGCAGCTGGACTGTGCGGAGCCACAGAGGTCGGTGGACTCTCCTCTTCCTGCTCCTGGTCGAGGCCGAGGGCAGACTCCTCGTCCCTCTCTGGGCCCCTCTCGTACCTCCTCACAGGCGGCTGCCTCGTTGGAGGGCGAGTCGGAGGTTGTATCGTCCCTGGCGCCTCCACAGTGGTTGCCGGGCAACCTTCGCCTCCTTCTGGGCCGCGGCCGGCGGAGGACTTCGGGCCTTTCCCCGGGCCCGTCCCGTTCCCCCACACAGGTGGGTGCCTCGGCGGGGATCGGGCCGGCGTCGCTCCAGGGCCGGTGCGGCTCCAGTTCTACTCCGGTCCCTGCTCCGGTCTCTGGTGCGGGGTGACTTGGAGGTCCCTTGCTTGGTGACGCCGGATGGCGTCAGTGTCCTGCCTCAAGCAGCGGAAACTACGGCTCCGCGCAGGGGTCGTACTGCGGATTCGTCTTCAGGCGCTCCTTCTCCGGAGGCAGGCTGCATATTGGGATCGTCCTCCTGAGGCAGAGGTGTTCATCGGAAGAGCGGCAGGTCCCCCATTCTTCGGCTCCTCCTGACTTCCAGGTCTGGCCCTTGCCCGCCCCATTCGGCCTCGGGGACGGCCGCCTTAGTTTGTAGCCGTCGCCCACGGAGGAGCTGCTTTCTCCACCGCAGAGCCCTACAGATATGGGTGCGGCCTACACTCATGCAGTGTCCACGGCTGTGGGCATCCTATGCATGGGTGACCCGGTGGCTCACTTTCCGGCGGACCATCTGTTGGAGGTTCTCCACCAGAGCTCTGGTGGGAGGGAAATCTTGCTTCCCTTTGAAGGTTCGCTCCTTTCTACCTTGACGGGAGCTTGGAGGCGTCCTGCCTCGGGGGACCCGGTGCCTCCGTATCTTTTGCATCGGCACCTTCTGACGCAGCGTGACTCGATGTGCCTGTCCATTCACCCCTCAGCCGCCAGCCCCTTTATGCAGACTGCTTTTCTCTCCCTGCCGCCCCTGTTGCCTCCGCCGTCCAGAGAGGCCCGCTGGCTGGACACTTGGGGACGCAACATTTTCGCCTCGACCAGCGCGGGCTTGCGGGCCCTTAACACCTTGTGTGTGCTGGCTCGGGCCTCCTCCTGTTTGTGGGACTTGGCTGAGTCTCTGGGTCTGCAGCGTCCCAGGAGTCTGCGCAGGTGGATTTGCGACATCATGCCTTGGATGGCCCGGAAATTGCGGCGTTTATTCTCCGCTCCGCTCTGGACGTCTCTGAGGTGCTGGGCCGGGCCATGGCTTCCTCAGTTTCTCTCCGTGGCCATGATTGGCTTCGGGACGGTGTCTTTCCCGAAAATATTCGGGAGAGGCTCATTGATCTCCCATTTGATGGCAGTCTGTTGTTCCATGCCCCGGCTGACTCTGCCATCCAGAGGCTCTTGGCAGGGCTCCGTCCTCCTCCTCCACCTTGTCCTCCTCCTCCGTCCCCTCCTCAGTGACTTCTGAGTTAGGGTTGCCTCTGGGCCTTCTTAGGCCGGCTTTTATGGTTGTGGAGTATGTTTTTCTGGCCGTTTACGTCCTTCCTTGGGACTTTGGCATTGTTGGCTGCTGGACGGCCCTTTTGTTGTTGTGTGTCAGTTCTACAGGCGTTATTGCGCAGACTTGGCCCTGAGATTGGGCCTTCTGCTTTGCTTGGGCTGCTGTCAAGCCTGCAGCGGGGGTGCTTTTTTTCCCCATGGTTCTTTTGTTTCTTCCTCTGCTGCGGAAGTTCTTCCAAAGAGGGTTCCCATATCTTGGGACTTCACGTGCCCTATGTGGGGTTATGGTGGCTGTAATATGGCTTGCGCTCTGCTGGAGGGTTCTGGTCGCCTTCGGGTACCTGTTCTCCATGGTGTTTACGTAGGTTGCTTTTGCTTCCTGAGGTCGTGTGCGCGACCACACGTGGTGGTGGCCCGGACCTCTCCTCTGCCCCCTGCTCCCGTTCTGCGGTCTGGGGTGTCCCTGTGTTCTCCCTTGTCAGGCGTTGCCTACTCTGCCTTCCTGGTGCCTCGGGCTGTTCTTCTTGCTTCTGGCCTTGACTGCCGGCATGGTTCTGGCTGGCAGGCTGCTCTCCATCTGTAGAGGGCTCGCTTTCTTCTCCCTAGTTTCCTTGGGGTCTCTAGACTTCTTCTTCTTCTTCCGTCTTCCTGTCTTGGCATTCGGCGGAAGCTATGTTGCCTTGTGGGGGAATGGGGTGCTTCGGCCTCTCAGCCCTTGCCCTTGCCCTTGCCCTTGGTTCCTCTACTGTGAGTGTACGAGCTGCTTCAGCCTTCTTTCCCTCCTACATCCCCTTGGGGTCAGTGGGGTTCTGCTTGTGGGGGTTCCCTTGGCCTGGCAGGGGCGAGGTTCTACCTGGTCCACAGATCTGATCCCCTGTGGGGCCCTCTGTTCTGCATTGGCTGGTGAGGTCCTTTCGCAGACCCTCCTTCCCGGGGTATTGCTTGGGTATCTATTCTACGTGAAGGAATCTGCAGCTAGTAGTATGTATCAGATGTACGAGTTACTTACCTTCGGTAACGATGTATCTGGTAGAGACTATTCTAGCCGCAGATTCCTTCACGACCCGCCCTTCCTCCCCTATTCTGCGAGGAATGTTCTTGACGGATGGCTCCGTCTGGGGGTTGTTCATTCCTCCCTTGGTTCTTTGGAGGATGGGGTTTCAGTGCGCCGGTGCCCTGCTGCTCTGGCTACTCCAGTTTTGGGGGGGATTGCTTCTATCCTTGTCCTCCCTCCCCTCCCTTCCTTCCATTGCTATCCTCTGGTTTGAGGGTCCTCTGGCCATGTCTTGCCCTTGTGGGTGGTTGCCCTCTAGGCTGGGGTGGCTTGGAAGTTTGTTGTCCCTGTCTGTCTTAGGACTAGTCCCATTCCTTGATCAGGATGGGGGAGTGGGTTGCCTATGAGTGCCGTGACTTGTATGCATGCTCTTGCCTCCGGGGCACAGGGATGAGAGGTTGTCTGTGCTGGCAGGGTGGCTGTGCAGGTTCCTGCTTCTTTCCCTACGCTTGGGTTCTTGTGTGTTGGCACTACTCTGGTGGTGGTTTTTCCCCGTTTCTTTCCAATTTCTTCTGCTCTTCGCACACTGTTCCCATGCTGCTGCAGTTTTTTATCTGGTGATTCCGCGTTGTGGTGCGGAAAAGTTCTCCAAAGAAAACTGATGTGGGCGCGCCGGGGCGGGTCTTATGTGACCTTCCTGACGTCACGTACACGGACGACACCTGGGCGGAGTCGCGTGATGTCGCCCCGCCCCCGGCGCACAGGGATGCTGTGGCAAAAAGTCTCCGGATCCAGTCTCACGCCTGGGGATAATTCTACGTGAAGGAATCTGCGGCTAGAATCGTCTCTACCAGATACATCGTTACCGAAGGTAAGTAACACGTACGTCATGAACCGAGGTTAGAGCACGGAGTGGTGCCTAATTGTAGCTAAAGGTGCACAATTCCAGGGTAATTTGTTTCTGTCACGCGATATTAAAAAGCTATTCAGCATTCTGTTTGACAAGTCCTTAAAATACTTTTTGAGATGATTAGGATTTTTTAATTATTAAATATATTGTCTAAGTGTTTTATTTCTTTTAATATTGCGTATATATTTTTTTTTAGGACTTATGTTGTATCCACATGGTTATTGTTTTTGTTCACATTTTAATAGATTTTTATTTGTAGACTTTGCTGTACCACTTAGTTAAGACTTCTGTATGGCAGTGTGGAGCAATGTGGCAACTGTTAACTTCAGTTTTCTGATAGTTGTACACGATGCAATTGTTCAGCTAGTGAAGGCTGACTTGTTTATTTATTTTTGTCATTTCAATTGAAAATAAAACTTCTGCATGAATAAGAAAGTATTCGGAACCATACTGTTGTAAAAAAAAACCAGCATCTTTGTATTTGCTCATTTAAATGCTCAACAATCTGAATGTTCATTGACTTTGATTTTCAGTAATGGGCGAGCGGTGCACTACAATGGGTCAAGTTTATTACAATGGAAGAGCGTTCGATTAGATGTGACTCTCTCACCAGGTACGTTATTATTGTATGTCAAAGTTTCTATTTTGTCACTGAACAAACATGTGACAGTTGAGAAGAAAATTTAAAGCTGAAGCAAATTACCAATCACATGCTGCAAAGTCAAATGCAATCCATAAAGAGATTCTCACAGTTCTCCATCATGAAAAAAATATCAAATCTGCAAGTTAAATGTATAAAACAGTGTAATTAAATATTATGCATCTAACAAATGCTCAATACATACCTATAACGTAACTAATTTTGAGAGTCATTAAAATAAATAGATCACTTTTTAGAGTGCAAAATATTTCTAATTGAATTGATCCTTTGTGAATGAGTCACCCTTAAATTCTTTTTGGTGTAGTATCTCACCCAGACAATGTTTTTGTAGTATCCAACGGAAATGAATCTATAATCAGTTCTCAGCTAGTGTTACTATTATACAATTTTTTGACTGTCGACATCGATGGATAATGTTTGTATTTTTGAAAACATTTATATAAATAGAAGTATTTTTTGATTTCTTTAATGTTTAAAAGGATAAATGAGAACCATCCACTATAGAACACATTTGTCTTACACCTGTGCTAACAAAGGGAAAAACAAGGCAAACAGTGCTGTTTAAAGGATGATATTCTTCCAGAATAAAATGCCACTGCTGCTTTAAGTAATCCAGAAACTTTGCTGTCCAAGAATGTTCTGCAGAGCAGAATTAGGCCATTACATTTTTCTCCAAAGATGCATGAACCCATCTCTATTTGATTATGGCTTATTTTTTCCATAAATCATTTTGGATAAGTTTGGGTTTCATTTGAAGTTTCTAGGCTTAATGCAAATGTTTTTCTTGAAAGTAGAATTTTTTTCCGTAGTGAAAAATAGTCTTGGAAGAATGAACATTCAATGTGTGCGCTTTACCTTCTGGATGCTCATGCCATTTTGTTTTATAGCATAGGGCAATTAATACTGTATAGGACACTGAATGGAAGAGATGGAGCTCGCATGAGGGCTAAACAGAGTCTCCGGGAAAAAGAGCAGAACTATTCGCTACAAGGTCCCACCACAACAAAAGTGCAAGAAGATGTGTTACTGTTGCCATTCCCATTCTATTATTACCTTGAGGCACATAATGGCCACACATTTTTGTAGAGGTATTTAGTTTATGTGAGAAATCCTTGCTCAGGAAGGGATTCACCCAAGATTCATAACCGTTAGACATATTCCACGACAGTGTATTAACTGCATAGGCAGGAAACAACAAGGATTGAGATTCCTCTCAAGAAAAGGCCAGACAGTTTGCATTGCTTGTCTACTGCAAGATTCTATGTCATGGTTTTCCATCTCTAGATTGACAGTCTTGCTTTTGAAAACGTACTCTCCGGGCATCTGGGCATATTTTGGACTGTACAAATGTCCTAAATGGAATCTTCCTCCCTCAAGAATACCTTAAGCCTACAACTGGCAAAAATCCTGCATCTGGTGTTTGTGATTAGAACTGTGGGTGTGCCAAAAAGAACACTACTGCCTCATCTAATTTGTTAGGAAAAATGTGGCCTTCATTGTTTGTTTATTAAAGTACCTTTGGAAGCTAGTACTGCATGTGTCAAATGTATTTTTTTTGTCATCTGTTTCATTGTGTTCATTATTAAAGCTTTCTTAGGAGAGATAAAATCATCATTCTTTACTCGGTTAAAATATAACCATAAAAGATACATAAAAGCAATTAAAAAACATAACACTAAATACAGTACAATTACATTAGTTGTATTAAATTAGAGAAAAATCATAAAAGCATACACACACATATTAAAATAAGTGTCCAAAAAGACTTCAGTGAACACATAATGTGAAGTCTGACCTGTATTCAAACTTTACAACAAAAATTGTGGTACCGTTTTCAGTATGAAATAGATCCTCAAATATCCCAGGCAGTGCAAAAACCTCAGCTTGGTCCACTATGCTCTGTCTAAGAAACAAGGAGGTGATGCCTTTTTAAAGATCACAACTCATAAAGGTCTGTAGGTAATAACTGAGGAGAGTGCTGTAAAAGCACATAGCAATTTCTTCAATCTATCAGACTTCTATCTTGGGCCCATGGTAGAATTAATTCCATGCCTCCTGAAGCTTAATTGCGCTGCTTAGAAAATGATCTCCGCATACACAAGTGTAAAAATCCTTAAGCATCAGGAGGTGTAGCACAGCTTGTCTCCGTTGTTTACATTTTAAATCTTTTAAAAGTGGTATTAAAAATATTTTTCTTGGCAAAATAAAATGTGGCAAAACAATAAAAAATGTAAAATACTCTGGGCCTAAGTTTTATCGCACTCACAAGAGCCTAGTGAACCATGAGCAGACCAACTCTTAGAGATGCTGATTAATTGTACACAAAGATTCAACCTAATCCTTGTCAATAGCTGGCAATCATAGACATTGGTCACCTGTGTCAGGTATGGTTCAGTTGAGAGTACTGTTTTTATCAAGCAATGAGCATGGGCGGCAGATTTTTCTAATTAGTTTCCTTCCCTTAATGCAGTACACAAATGGAAAAATAATTTTTAACCCTGTCGTAATCTGCTTTGATTATCCTTTCGGGGCATGAATATAACTCTGGACAACCCAAGATGGTAAACTCGTATTTTATATAGCTAGCTATGGAATCGCTCTTACGTTATCCAGGGTAGGACAATCCATAATAATTGCTCTGTTCAGAGTTGGCTCACTCTTGTACCATACAGATATCCACCGTAACAAATGTCTTAGCACAACAGTAGCCGAGATCTATTTCCGACCTAATTCCTTGTGGACAGCAAAGGTTGAAATGCTTTGCGGACAGCCAGTTAACATCTGGAAAACCTGTTCTCCTCAACCTGGATTACACCACAATCCTAAACCACCCAAATGTCGCTGCTATAACATGTGGTGGACACACCTTTGGTATTCTAAAATTGAATAAGGGCCTGTTTGGTTTCCTGCCCAACCTTGCACTAAAATCCATGACTGCCCCCCAAGAGCGAGTAAGCGTTAATCTTTTTGAAGTGAACCTTGCACCCCATGTGTTTCTGTCATCATCCAAAGTGCCCAAGTAGTTACAAGTATGAGCTTGTGCGTAGTGATTATTTTGTTGCAAAATAGAGCTTTATGTTTAGTGAACTTAGCACTGATGACCATTGCATATGATTTTGTGTGATTTATGAAAAGATCTAAATGGTCCATAAAATCTGCATAGGTGTCATGTATTATTGCATCCACGTTGCAGTCCTCAACATAAGAACGGCATCAACTGCATAAAGCAGAACTGTTAATGTGCGGGGGCCGATACGAGGAACGTCACATTTTTTTGTCCACCACCGCTGCCTCTAGGTAGTTAATATCATTGGTGAACAAAAATGGGGCCAAAATGCACCCCTGCCTGACGCCCCAGGTTATGGGAAAAGATCTTGTACAGGAACCATCCCACCCGAACCTCACAGACGCAGACATATCCCTATGAATGTCCTCCAGAAAGGTCACCAGTGCTGGTGCTACCCCCATTGACAACATCATTGCCCAAAGCTTTGTACGGTTCACCCGATCAAATACTGAAGTAAGGTCCATAAAACTCAAAAAGAGGGTACCTCTCTTACCCATTATGTTCTTCTGGGTTATTGGGTACAGGTTCAGGCACTGGTCGATGGTACTTAAGCCAGGCCTGAACCCCTACTCTAGGTTGGAAATTGTTATTCTCCTAGGCCCACAGCGGTAGCCCTTCCAAGATCACCTGGCCCAAGACTTTGTTAGTTGTATCAATGAAGCAGATGGGATTGTAGCATCTTGAGTCGGTTCGGTCACCCTTTTTAAAATTTCGTAAAATGATTGATTGGGCCCACGAACTGGGGAGGGGGACCTGATAACACGGCAGCATTTAATACCTTGGATAGCAGTGGGGTCACTCCTAAAGAGATCTGAGCGGAACTCTGTCGGGGCCTGGGCATAATTTCCAGCTGCCTTATCTTCTTTGTGTGGAAAAATGTGACGTTCATTTTTTCTTTATTCTAATTCCTTTGATAGCTAGTACTGCATGAAACAAATGTCTTTTTGACATCTGTTTCATTGTCCTCGTCATGGAAGCTTTTTTAGGACAGCTAAAGTGTTTGTTTTTTCATATGTCAGAAAATCTATTTCAACTTGCAAGTTAAATATGTGTTTTTCTATGCTATGGGAGCCTTCATTCAAGGCAATACGTAAGGCATACCTCCAGCACATCTTGTAAAAGGTCACCTCTTAGTGTCTGTCACCTGAGCTAGGATGTTGAGTGTGATACAAGTTCTGTGCATCTATGAAACCTGTAATGTATTTTACCACTATTAGGTATCCTTGAGAATGTATCATATGTTTATACTGATTAGTTTCAAATTTCACATGAACCGGATAATTTCATTGCCTTCTCTGATTCTAAACCTGACTTCTCCAGTAGACCATTGCCAGACATTACTTTGTTGATTCTCAGTTCACTACCAAATTGCAATTTTTTCTGCTTTAGCCATTTGGTGCCTGCAGCCTGTCTCTGGGTCACATGACTGGGTGCAGTTGACAGCTTTGTGTATTACTCCTAGACAGCCACACACACTAGGCTTCAAAGGCCAACCTCAAGAAGCTTCTTCCCACTTCAAAGGGACAGCTGGGTATAAATATTGAACCTCAGACACCAACTCTTCAGTACACTTCTGGACCTGTGGATACTCTGCCTGGAAGAAGGACTGCTGTGCTGCTGAAAGGACTGCCACTGCTGGACTGCTGCAATGAAAGAGGGCTGCCCTCTTTCCTGGGTAAGAAGGACTGGACCTACATCTCTTGTACTTATAATCCCAGAGTGACTCCAAGGGCTAGTTGGCTGGTGTCCTTATCTGAAGCCTCAGGGACACAACAGGCTTCCAACAACCTTCCACCTGTACCTGGCCTCTGTCATCTGTGAGTCTACCTGGCCTAGTGGTGCCACCACACTCCTGGCCCCTTAGAAGTTTCCTTGAGGTGCTCTGCTAGTCTCTGTGGATCCAGTGTGACCGAAGCATCTCCTCTGCTGAATGGTGCAACCCCGAGCAGAACAGACTAATCGCTGCTGCTCCATGGATTGGACCCGTCGCAAAGACCCACATCACCTCTGCAGCCTCTTCAGGACCCCTGCTGCACAGCACATCTTCACTGCAGGTCCTCGCGTCCCTCATCATCAGGCGCCTCAACGATGATGCCGGACTCCGTATCGCAGCCTTGCAGCTCCTCAGATCTGACGTAACGCCTTGACTGCGCGACGCATCCCAGATGCCGCACTTCGCATTGCAAGCCCTCATCGACGGGATCCTCGACGATGACACAGGCCCTTGCATCGCAGCCTCGCTGCACCTCTGGACCGATGCATCACTTCAGCTGCACAACACATCTTCAACGCGGATCCTCACAAATCAGTATTTAAGGTAATTGGCTCAGTGGACCTAACTGTGTCCCTGTAGCCGGTCTGTGCTCCATCGCTGTCAGCCTGAACTTGTGACTTTGTCCCAGTCCAGCGCAACCAGATAGTTAGAGTTGGCCCTTTGTGCTTTTTAGTGCTATTTTTACTCAAATATTTAAAGTTGCATATCTCTGCTTCTACTGATTGGATTTTTGTCGTTTTGGTGTTATTTTATTTATTAAAAATAACTTCATTATCTTTTTTGTGTGGTGTTTCTCATTTTATTACGGTTTGAAGTGTTGCACAAATACTTTACACATTGCAACTAAGTTAAGCCTGACTGCTCTGTACCAAGCTACCAGGGGGTTGACCACAGGTTAATATATGGTTGGCTTTTGCCTCACCCTGATAAGGATTGAGGTTGCTGCTTGACCGAGGCTCACACCCCAGTCAACCAACAACCCAATGTTTTAAAGCCTCCTAGGAGGACCAAGACATCTTGACCCAGGCTATTGCCGGTGGCAGGGACGCAGCAAAGTTCGCCATCAGATGTGGTCTTTACACGGCAGACTCACTGGGCAGGGCTATTGCTTCCTCGGTTGTGCCCTGCCACCCTGCTTGGCTGAGGTTATCTAGCTTTTTAGGGGGCACGCTGCCACAACATCACTGAACACACCACTACAGTAAGGGGAAGTGTGCCTGCCCTGTCAAATAAGGAGGTACAAAAAAATCAGCTGTGACAGTGGCAAAGAGCGGAGCCCATATCCAGAGTGGCCTAAGGATGTGGTAAGCATTGTAGGTGAAATCAAGGAAATGTGACACGTATAAACAAGCGTTCTAGCAAATATACCTACTTCAGCTTGAAATACCATTGTGGCATAGACAACACCCATTGGGCCTCAAATGCAGATAATCTGATGGAGGGAAGTGGGCATAACCCTGTCCCAGAGACCCTAATTCTGCCATCACCAAAATAGCAGACTTTTAAAATTTGTGTCCACATCAGGTAGCCCACCTAAGGGTGAAAATGCGTTTCTGACTACTAATTTTACCTCCTAAATGGTCCCTGGTCAGGGGGGTGGCATCATCTCTGAGCGAAGCTTCATTCGCATACTAAAGGTGGTGAACTGCTTGAAGCTCCCTGCCATGGAATGCTAATTTACGGGTCATCCTGCTTTAGGGGGTGTAAAACATCCACTGCCGGAGCAGGCTTTGTTCCTGACCTCCTGAGAGCGTGGGCCTTCACCCCTGGGGTCAGAAACTCATTTGTGGTGGGAGGCTGGCCAGCAAACCACACTAGTAGTGGGTAGGTTTCCAGGAGGCACTTCTACGGTTCCCTCTGGGTGCATGTATTAATAGATCCATCACTGTAATCAGTGAGGGTTTATTAATACAAGATGTTTGATTCAAAACATCTTTGGTTTCAGTGAAACCATCATGTAGCTGGGGAACTCTTTTTTACTAGTGTCCAGCACATGTGCTGAAAATGACTTACTTGGTGACTTGTACTGGCAGTAATTGAACTTGTCAGAACAGGGGCATGTCTGCTCATGCAGATATGTCCACACATGTAGTTTACCCTGGCTTGGGGCTGTAAGGCCTGCTGTAGGGACGCCTGCTGTTGTGTCTGCAGACATGGTACACAGGGATGTGTGCCAGGTTGTGTTTTCACTTTTGCCTGCACCATGACACGCAGCCTGCAGTGGCAGTCTACATGAGTTAGGTGAGGAGTCCCTTAGGGTGACACAGTACATGCTGCAGCCCTTTGGGGACCCTCTTTAGTACCCCTGCCCTAGACACATGGGCTACCATAAACTAGGAACTTACAGGGGTGCCAAAGATATTGACAATTGGTTGAACGTCTGTACAGTTTTAGTGAAAGAGATCTGGCACTGGAGACCTGGATAGTAGGAACCCTGTGCACCTTCTGTCAAAATTGCATTGAATACAAGGCAAAAAGTGGGGGTGATCTTGTCAAAAAGGGGCACTTTCCTACACCCACTTGCAACAACACTTACATCTGAAAGAGACAATTAGTTATAGATTCCTCACCTTGTGAATTACCCCCAGGCGTCAGACTGGATCCAGAGAATTTTTTCGTCAGCAGTACCCCTGCTCTTCGTAAGGTGGCATCGGTCGGCGCCCTGTTCGTCGTTGGCGTTGTAGTCACCGGGATGATGTCGCGGCAGCTACTTGGACACCGCCCTCGCTCGCTGACGTCAGTTCTTTCTTTTTCTGCCCCAGCCAGTGCAGATCCGGAGAGAGCGGTACCGCTAGTCACTTTTTGAATGACTTTTTCTCGACTCTTGTCGACATCGTTTTTTGAGTCCATCGACGCCTGGTACACGAGGGATGCCCTGTTTCATGGCTTGTGGTTCCTGCCGAAAGCTGATGTCGGTGACGGATCCGCACCGCGTGTGCCTGTGGTGCCTGGAACGCGTCCATGAACCCAAGTTGTGTCCTGACTGCTGGACCATGAATCCGAAGTCTTTGCTGGATCGGTCCCGAAAGCTTCTCAAGGCCCAGCAGTCTGCTCCGTGCAGTTCGAGGACGCACGGGAGGCCGAGGGACCGGTCGCGGAGTCACCACCACTAATTATCCTCGAAGTCTTCGCACTCTTCAGGTAAGTCGAAGCACAAGAAGAAGTTGAAGAAGCATTGTCGGTCTTCCACTTCTCCCCGTCCGTCAGCCGACGTGATGAGGGATGCTGCGGTTAGTCCTCCCGTGGCTCCGCGTGCGGAGCCCAAAGGGTCAGCTCCGAGTTTGCCTCCCTTCCCGGGACCTGGTGCGACCCTGCCCAGCTTGGAGCTTTTTATGAAGTGATGCATGCCATCTTTGGCAGCCCGACTCCGCTGGTGCGCCTTCGGGCCCCGCGGACTCTGCTGGAGTCCCTGGGCCTGGGACCGAAACCCTATCCCGGGTTTCGGTCAGAATGAGCCAGAGGCTGCTAGGCCTCATGGCCTCCTGCATCCTGCTAGTAGATCATGCCAGGTGGCATATGTGGGCTCTGCAGTTGGACCTGAAGTTACAGTGGCCACAGCATCGGGGAAATCTGTCCGATTGTGTTCAGATCTCGGTGGGCACTCCACAACAATTGTAGTGGTGGCTAAGGAACCAGGATTGGGTCAAGGGCAGATCCCTCTCCCTTCCCCACCCAGAGTTCACAGTGGTGACGATGCATCCATTCTGGGGTGGGGGGGGCCACAAGGGAGAGGTGGAGATCAGAGACCTGTGGTCTCCGGCGGATTCTGGGCTCCACATCAACCTTCCAGGAGCTTCGGGTGTTCCGTCTTGCACTGAAAGCATTCCTTTCCTCTGTCCGGGGAAGAGTGGTGCAGGTGTTCACGGACACCACTGCCACCATGTGGTACTGCAACAAACAGGGCGGGGTGGGGTCGTGGACCCCATGTCAAGAGGCTCTCCATCTCTGGACATTGCTGGAACATCAGGGCATATCCCTGGAGGTTCAACACTTGGTAGGTTCATTGAATGCCAGGGCGGACAAACTCAGACGCAGGTGCATGATGGATCACGAATGGCGTCTTCACTTGGAGGTGGTGCAAGGTCTCTTTCAGTAGTGGGGAGAACCTTGGTTAGATCTATGTGCCACTGAATAGAACGCGCAATGTCCGCAGTTCTGCGTGTTGGAATTTCCAAGGCGGCACTCGCTAGGCGACTATTTTCATCGCGAGTGGAGTTGCGGTCTTCTATACGCCATTCCGCCTATACCACTTCTGCCCTGAGTGCTGAAGAAGATCAAGCACGACCGAGCCCAAGTCATTCTTGGGGCTCCGGATTGGGCACAAAGAGTCTGATATCCTGAGCTGCTACACATGGCCATCGATCCTCCGATCAGACTGCCTCTTCAGGAGGATTTTCTGTTGCAGCAGCAGGGGACGGTTCTCCACCTGAACCTGTCCAGTCTCCACCTCCTTGCGTGGAGATTGAGCCGCTGTAGTTATCTGCTTTTGACCTGCCTCCCGAAGTCTGATGTTATCTTGGCAGCCAGGCGTCCCTCCACTAAGACGTAATATGCCTGTAGATGGAAAAAATTTGTGGCATGGTGTGCAGCAAAGCCTGTGGATCCCTTTTCTGCCCCTCTTTCTGAGGTTCTCTTGTTCCTTCTTTCTTTGGCCCAGCAGGGCTCTGCTCTGGGCACTATGAAGGGCTGCCTCTCGGCCATTTCAGCCTTTCTTAGGCTTCCTGATCAGCCTTCTCTTTTCAAGTCCCCTGTTGTAAATCACTTTCTTAATGGCATTACTCATCTTTTTCCTCCTGTTCCCTTCGTAATGCCTCAATGGGACTTGAACTTGGTTATTAATTACCTTATGTGCGCTCCTTTTGAGCCACTTCATAACTGTCCTCTCAGACTTCTTACTCTAAAGACTGCCTTTCTGGTTGCCATCCCTTCTGCTCACAGGGTGAGTAAGCTCCAGGCTCTTTATTCAAACCTTCCTTTTCTGGCGGTTCATCTGTACAAGGTCGTCCTAAGAACCAGACCTTCCTTTCTTCATAAGGTGGTTACTTCTTTCCACATTGGTCAAACCATCACTTTGCCCACCTTTTTTCCGCCTCTGCATCCTTCTAAGGAGGAAGAGCGGCTCCACCGCCTGGATCCAAAAGTGCGCTTTCATTTTCTTTGGATTGCACAAAACAATTCTGGGTGGGTGACCAGCTCTTTGTCGGCTACCAGGGCGCCAAAAAAGGTCAGGCCGTGCACCAACGGACCATCTCTAGGTGGGTCGTTTTGTGCATCAAAGCTTGTTATTCATTGTCAAAGAAGAAGCCTCCAGTGTGTCTGCGTGCCCATTCCACCAGGGTGACAGCAGCTACTACTGCTTTGAGATGTGGTGTTCCTCTCATTTACATCTGTCCGGCAGCTACGTGGGCATCTCTTCACACATTTACAAAGCACTACTGCCTGGACAGCCAAGTCCGGAGGGACTGCTTCTTTGGCCATTCTGTTCTTCAGGGCTTTCTGGTATAAACTTGGTTCGCGGACCCACCTCCAGGGTTGGTATTGCTAGGGTATCTATTCACAAAGGAAGGAATCTATAACTAATTGTTTCTTTCAGATGAACAAGTTACTTACCTTCGGTAACGATATATCTGTAAGAGACATAGATTAGTTATAGATTAGTTAGAGATTAGTTATAGATTCTTTATCGCTCCACCCATTCTTCCCGTTCTGCGAACTGACTTCTAGGGTTAAGGACTTCCTGTCAGGGCCCTAGTTTTGTGCACAATAATTATTATTATTATTATTAGCGCTTTATTTCGATATCAATCTCCATTAAAAGCATCTAGTAAAAAAAGCCATGTTACAAGAGAACAATTTTACAAATATTGCATACATAACCAAATCATGAAAAGGCACTTATTTTCAGCAACAAGGTTAAAGTTTTGTCTAAATCTACATAATAAAACCAACTTAAAAATTCATTTGTAAAAAAACATATACAATTACATGAATGACAATAAAGAAAGAATAAAAAATGCATGCCCCACAGTCCAAACTTTAAAGCCCATCGGAGGTGTCTAGCCCTCCCTGCTTGCCTCTTAGTAGTACGAGATTGGGCCAGTTGTCAAATGACGTGCAGGCTGGTGTAAAGTGCAAATGTATTAGCACTACATGTAGAGCGTTGTTGAGCCTGGCCTAACTGATGTGACTGCAACAATTATGGTTAGCATTACTGTCACTACTCAATAACTTATTGCTTCCACAAACACTAGAAGCTGGCCCTAAAGATATTCTATGAACATTACACGTTATAACGTTAGATGACCTCTTCCACAAGGCTTTGATAAATGCTGTATATCCAACCAGCATACAGACTTGCTACACTCTCGCCGTAGGGATGGCTCCATCCAAAAAGAATCCAAATGTAAGAAACAAAAGTGGTTCTTTAATGCAATCAATATAAACGTAAAAGCTTTAACTGATGATGATAATTCCAGAAATGCAAAAGGATTAGTTAATTCCATTTGAAAGACTTTCTCTCTTGTGTCTGATCGTATAACAACAAAATCGCGCACGCCGTACCGATGCATTTCATTCATTACAGTGCCTTTCTTCAGGGAAAAGGAGCTGAAAATGAATATTATAACATTAATTAAGGTAACCGCAAAGCAGCCTTAAAGAATGTAGTAACTGGATTGATCTGATAGACATCTAGCCGCAGATTCCTTACTTTAGAATTCTCCCCAGGCACGAGACTGGATCCTGACATTTTTCCCACAGCATGTCCACGCGTTGAGATAGCGTGCCACGCGACTCCGCATAGACGTCGTTCTGCTATTATCGAAGTCCATAAGACCCCTTTGTTAGATCCGCTGTCGTCAGTTCCTTCTTTTCCGCACTTGCAGCGTGGATCCGAAAGCGGTTAGGGGGCCATTTTTCAACTCATCCCCACATTTTGTGAGAGAGACATTGTGCTTTTTGCAATGCCTTGAGGGTTTAAACCCTTTTTGATCTTGTGACAGACAGATGTCGATCACAGATCATCATACCATCTGTTTGTGGTGCCTGAAAGACCACCATGACTCGGAGGAGTGTGGTTCCCGTCAGCGTCTTCGGCCGAAGGCATTGAGAGAATGTCAGTTTGGTTGGCGTGACTATCTGAGGCCATCTCTGTCGATGGAGGCTCCGAAGTGCAAATGGTGGAAATGTGAGTTTGTTTCCGATATCGCCTCCCAACCTTCAGTTGCGGAGCATTCTTGGGAGTCCAGCCCGCGCCTCCCTAAATATCATGGAGCTGGGGGATTCTAGCCCAAATGCAGGAATATTACCTTTCCCTACATAAAGTCTTTGGGTCTCAGTGCCCCTCTGGTGCTCTTTCTAGCCCCAAGGAGGTGGGAGGTGCCCCGACTGGATCCTCGTCAAAGGTGTCACCCTTGGTGACAGTTGGGGTGAATATAAGGTGTCAAAACCCTTTAGGAAATACTGTTCAGTCTCCCTTGGAGGAAAGTTGGCTTACTGACCTGGGTGAGGCTAGTGGACTTAAGTCCTCCTTAGTTTCAGATTTACTTTCTCCAGCTGGTTTGGCAACAGAGTTGAGTTCCTCTAATGCTGCAGTATTAAGGAGGGCAGCTGTTGTAGATTACCAGCTTCCCTCAGTGAAATTATCCAATTTGGTGGATGCTCTTCACCATGGTAAGACAGAAGTGGGGCCCTTCCATATAGTGAGTCTCTACACAACATATTGTTAGGGGCTTTGGCAAAACCAGTAAAGGGAATACCTGTACACCGAGCTATATCCTATAGGCATCGGCCCGGCACTAGGGATCCTCACTGTCTCCTAAAAGATCCCTCCACAAAAGATCTGGTTGTGCAAGTAGCTACAGCCTCTGTTGTCCCAAATGTCCTCCCTCAGGTTCCACCCAGCACTGAGTCCAGATGGTTGGAAAGTTGTGGGAGAAATATTTTCTCTTCTGTTAGTACACCATTACTGTCTTTAAATACTACATGTATTCTCAGCCAGTTTTCCCATACGTTATGGGACTCAGTGGAGAGTTTGCCTTCTCCTCCAGAGGAAGACAAAAATAAACTGCTACAGTTGGTGCAGGATGGCTGAGAGGTGGTGAAATCCACCATAAGATTTGATATGGACACCACTGATTCCTTGGGTAGAGCTATGGGTCAGTCAGTCAGTTAGTTGCACTGCGCAGGCATGCATGGCTGCGTCAGTCTGCGTTTTCAGAGCCTCTACAGAATAGCCTAAAAGATAAGCTGTTTGATAGTGTACATTTATTTGGTGCACATGCTGATTCGCCTTTTGGCGATTGCGAGCTGCACAGTGTGATAAAGACACCTAACATGTCTGAAGGATCTGGTTGCATTCTTTTTTCAAACTTCCTTACAGACGTGTTTATAAATGGCTGATTTGCAATATGTATTCATCTAGTTGCAACGGGTGTGATATTTCTGCTTCCTGCAGGAGTTTATGGTTGTTTAACTAAGCTTGCGATTGGTTTCATGTTTTTACCTGACCCTTGCTTCTGGTCAGGTACGATTTTAGTAGTGCATTTATTCTGCAGAATTCTTTTCAGTACAGTTGCATTCTTTAGGTATATTCCAAGATACGTGATTTTCTGATTTACTGTTTACTTCTTGGCGCAGAAGTAATTAATTTCTCCTTCCACTCTGTTGATTACAGTTTTTCGACTGTTTATTTGTGTTTGGTTTTTGATTGATACCTGATATACAGGTCTTGCAGTTTACAGTTTGCAGAAGAGCTCAAGCTCAAGAGTTAACACCTTCATGGTACGTTCCATACTCTATGTGGAGTATGTATCTGATAGAGACTACTAGCCGCAGATTCCTTAACGTAGAATTATCCCCAGGCGTGAGACTGGACCCGGAAAACTTTCTTGCCCAGAATCTCTGCGCGCCAGGGAGGCGGCACCATACGACTCCGCCCGGCGTCTTCCGCGGGCGTGACGTCAGCGAGGTCACATAAGCCCCACCCTGGCGTGCTGATGTCAGTTTTCTTCTTTTCTGCCTGCAACGCGGACCCGGGTCGTGTTCCTGGCCTGTTTCAGGCCTTCTTTTTCCGCTTTAAGCATTTTTTCTTGAGAACAGTGTGCGAATGCCTTCGGGTTTCAAGATATGCTCGTCTTGCGCGTGCCAGATGTCGGTGACGGATCCTCACCCCATCTGCATGTGGTGTTTGGGGGAGCACCACGACTCCACGGACTGCAAGGCGTGTCAGCAAATGAAGCCGAAGTCCCAGCGGGAGCGCCGGATGAAACTCCTTTTGGCATGCACATCCAGGTCGGCGTCCTCGCCGCGCCCGTCCCCCGCAGAAGGCTTCAAGACCCGCCGCTTCCGTCTCCGACATCGTCCCTCTCCCAGGCCGCAAGGGTGTCGCTCACCTGTTGGTAAGTGTCGCAGTTTGTCCCTGAGGCCCGGTCCCCGGCTTGTTGGGGGCACGGATTCTCCGCGGGTGGTGCGGCCTGGCGCGTCGCCACCCTATCCACCGTTCCCTGGTGCAGGGGTGACCAGAGCCCAGATGGAGGCCTATGCAGCGGCCTTTCAGGCCTCTTTGGCTCTTCCCTCTTCTCCTTCTCTACCTGGGAAGTCTGCGGATCCCTTGCCGCGTGCAGGGACTTCTGCGGCATCACCAGCGGCTCCGGCACTGACAGGTTTGGCTCCAGGTTCTAAAGATGTGGTACCGTCGGGGTGCGGCCCTTTGGGGTTCCCTCCTTCGGACGACGGCGCCTCTGCCTCGCCGCAAACCCCCGCGGGGGTCCCTGTGGTGTAGTGGGAGGTTGCCAGGGCTCAGGGCGTGTCCTCGAGTCCCCCTCGGTCCTCTGGGCAGGCGGCGGCCTTGGCCGAGGTGACCCCGCTCAGGCGGCTGCTGGCCCTGGCGGTGCCGCAGGGGCCGGCTAGGGGTCGGGCGTGTCCCCGGGCCCCCCTCATTCCATCACGCAGGCGGCTGCTTCGCTGGAGGCCGAGTCGACGCCTTTTCGGCGCCTTTCCTTAGCTGCCCCGGCTCCGACCCAGCCCCGGTCTCCCGCGCCGCGCGTTGTGGCAGAGGTCATTCCAGCGTCTCCTTCGGCACCGGTCGACGTTGACCTGATGCCGGTGGTGGACTCTACGGCGCCGTGCCGGTGGCTGGTTGTTGATTTGTCTTCAGGCGCCCCCTCTTCTCCAGAGGTTCGGCGGTTGTTGGTTTCATCTTCTCCGGAGACGGGTCGCCGCGTCGTCGCTTTTTCCCCGGCGTCCTCTAAGGACAGCTTTTCGCCGTCGCTGCGCCACCAGTCTTTGCCGGTGGCACCTCAGGTTCCCCATTCCTTGGTCCACCTTCCCCCTTCCCGGGCTTGGCCTTTCCTTCCTCCGGTTGGGCTGGGGGACCGCCGCCTTGGCTTGCAGCCATCGCCCACGGAGGAGCTGCTTTCCACGCCGCGGGGCCCTACGGAGGCGAGTGCTGCCTTCGCTTGGGCTGTTTCCATGGCTGCGCTAATCTTGTGCATGGGCGATCCAGCTGCCCATTTCCCCACGGATCATCTGCTGGAGGTCCTCCATCAGGGCTCTGGTGGTCGGGAGCTGCTTCTTCCCTTCGAGGCTTCGCTCCACACTTCTCTTTTGGGGGCTTGGAGGCATCCTGCCACGGGGGACCCGGTGCCCCAGACACTTCTGCACCGCCACCGTCTTGCCCCGCATGATCCTGTCTGTCTTGCCCTCCACCCCTCTACCAGGTGCCCTCTTTTACAGACTGCCTTTCCCTCCCTGCCGTCGGTGTTATCCCCCGTCGCGGGAGGCCCGCTGGTTAGATTCCTGGGGGCACAATATCTTCGCCTCCTCCAGTGCGGCTTTGCTGGCCCTTAACACTCTTTGTGTATTGGCTAGGGCCACTTCTTACTTATTCGATTCGGTGGAGTCCCTTATGTCTTCCGCTTCTCAGGAGGGTGCCTGTGTTGATCTGCGGCACCATGTGTTGGATGGCCGGGAGCTGGCGGCGTTTATTCTTCGCTTGGCTCTGGACATTTCAGAGGTGCTTGGTCGTACCATGGCTTCTGCGGTGGCCCTTCGTCACCATGCCTGGCTACGGAATAGTGTATTCCCTGAGAACTTTGGAGAACAGTTGGTTGACCTTCCCTTTGATGGCACTCTTTTGTTCCACGCCCCTGCGGATTCTGCCATTCAGAGGTTTCTTGCGGGGCTTCGTCCTCCTCCTACTCCCTCTCCTCCCCCTCAGTGACTTGTATGTCGGTCTGTGTTTTGGGAGGTGTTCTTCCGTTGTTTTTCCTGGGGTCTTGTACTAGTAGCCCCGGTTGCGTGTTCTGTGTGGTTGATGTGCCTTAGAGTCCCCTTTTTTCTGGGACCTTGGTGTTGTTGGCTGCTGGACCGGCCCTTTTTTGACTTGTGGTTTTGGGCTGTTGGTAAGCCCAGTAAGGCCCTAAGATTAGGCCTTCTGTGTATTCTTTAGTGGCTGATTGGCAAGCCGTCTGCGGTTTTCTCCGCAGGTCTTTCGGTTTGTCATCTGCTGCGGAAACTTTTTCCTAAGAGGTGTTCCTATGTTCTTGGGACGTAACGTACCCTATGTGGGGTAATGGTAGCTATTACATAGCTCTATCATGTGCTGTGGAGGTGTGGTCGCACTTCGGGCTTCTGTTCTCCGTGGCTTTCCTTGGTTTTTGTGTTCTGGTGGACGGGTTGGTCCGTCCTCCGTCTTCCTCTCTCTTTCATTCTGCCTGGTTCCACTTCCTTCGTGGGTCATTGTGTGTGTTTCTGGACCAGCCCCTCCCTTGGGGTGTGTCCTGGCCCTTTCTGGCCTCTGCCTTCGGCTGGCGTCTGGCTTGTCCTGGGTGCACCATTCCGTGGTGTTGCCTGCTGTTGGCTGCATATGCCCGTGCGGGCCTGCTTGTTCTAACCCACTGTTGTGGCCTTAGGTGTATTCCCTTGTGCCCTGCCTCTAGTTCCGCTGGGGCTTTGCGCAAGTGTGCCTTTCTTTTCCGTCTGCGCTTTGGCGGTGGGGCTGTTCCTGCCTGGTCCGCTGCTTGTGTCTGAGGTGTGTTCAGCTTTTTCTGTCGCTGTGTATGTGTTGCTTACGGTGGGCCCTGCCTCCGGTTCTACCTCTTCTTCCTTGAGTTTGCGGTGGTACTTGTGTTCCTTGGGGCTTTAGGGCGCTGTCTGCACCTGCGGGCTGTTGGACAGTTCTCCCTGGTTGGGCTTAGGATATCCTGGCCTTTCCCTTCTTGTCCCTGTGACCTGTCCCCTGCTGGGGCCCTGTGTCTCTCCTGGTGGGGAGGCTCTCTCGCAGGCCCTCCTCCTCCCTTCTGGGTATGGCTAAGGTATCTATTCTACGTTAAGGAATCTGCGCCTAGTAGTCTCTATCAGATGTACAAGTTACTTATCTTCTGTAACGATGTATCTGGTAGAGACGATTCTAGCCGCAGATTCCTTCACGACCCGCCCTTCATCCCCATTCTGCAAGGACCCTCTGCTTGGATTTTTGCAGTTGCCTCCCTCTGGGTGGCTTGTCTTCTGTGGTTGTCTATTTCGTTTTCTTCTGGTCTGTCATCCCTCCAGCTGGTTTCTTCCAGCGTGGAGGCCTACTTCTGCTCTTTCCCTCTGCTGTTAGATTTTCTGACTCCACCGGTCTTCTTCGTTGGGGGTTCTTTTACCTGTCCTTGACCTCCTACTCCTTTCGGATGTTATGGCCCTCCTTGGCAGTGTGGTCTGCGGATCGCTTGCCTGCCCTTTGTCCTCCTACTCCTTTCAGGAGGTAGGGCCATCCTTGGCGATGTAGTCTGGTGATGGGTTGCTGTTGCTCCTCTGTTCCGGGCTTGTGGCCCTTCCCCTTGTGGTTGTGCTTGCAGTCTCTCTCTTTCTGATGGATACATCTGCCAGTGGATTCCTCACCTTGTGAATATCCCCTGCACCAGCATTCCACGGAACTTTTTTCCCCAACTCTCTACGCCGACGTGGACGACGTCATAATGCATTGGCTTCGCTCGCGACTCCATATGACGTCACCGGAGCCATAAGAGAGCCACGTCGGCGTGATGACGTCGGTTCCCTTTTTTCCACGCCGTCGACGCGCAACGGTTTTATCAGCACTCTCCTGCTACTTTGTAGTCGTTTAGTGTGTTACTGTTGGAGAAATTGTCAAGTCTTCGACTAGGAAGTCTGGTTTTAAACCCTGTAGGGAATGTGGGGGCCACATGTCAATGACAGACCCCCATGAAGATTGTTTGTGGTGCCTTTCATCTGACCACGACGTGGAAGATTGTTCCAGCTGCAGACGGATGAATCCCAAGGCCTTGAAGGAAAGGGAGGCGAAGCTCTTCATGGCCAAGGCTAAAAAGGAGAAGAGAGGTAGGAAGAAGGCGAGATCTAGGCCGGAGTCGTCGACTTCGCATTCTTAGAAGTCGAAGAAACATCACAAGAAGAGGAAGCATTCCTCTCGGCGCCGGTCTACGAAGAGCAAGGCGTCGAGATCGACTTCGCCTCGACGTCGAAGTAAGGATGTATCTCCTTCTCCATCTAAGTCTCCTGAGGGATCTCCTTCGCCGAATCGGTCCCCGGTGCGATCCCCGGCGCAGTCCCCGGCGCGGTCACCGGCGCAGTCTCCGGCGCCGTCACCGGTTCCAGTGGAGTCTTTGGCTTCTGAGGCCGAGCAAGAGCAAGGAAAAGAGCCTTCTCCAGAGCCGGATGATCCTGCGGCGCCTGTTGAGGACACTGCGGCGCCGGTACCAGGTACTCCTCAGCCAGATCCGGGATCAATCCCTTATCCGCGGTTCCCGACTCCGGGTGCGGATTCGACGCATTTTTAAATGCAATGTATGGGATTTTCCAACGGGCTGCCTTCCCATACGGCGCACCTACTGGTCCTGTGGGTCCTATGGCTTATACTCTGGGAGTGCCGCAGCATTACGCTCAGGCCCCGTTTATGCCCTTTCTGCCGATGGCGCCTTCGTGGCAGTTTCTGGCGCCGTCTGGGGATCCATCTCGGCTTCGATTGGATTGTCCTTCTTCGGAGCCTTCCTCGACACCGTTGCCGATTCCTTCGGCGCCGCGTCCGGCGCCTCCGGCGCCGCCGACCCCGACACCTTTGGCTCCACGTTCGGTTCCACCGACTCCGCGTACGGCGCCGCCGACGCCGGCTCCTCGGATCCGTTCAAGGAGAGAGGCCCAGAGAGTCTTGGAGGAGGAGCGTTATAGAGTGGAGGTGGAAGAAGGTGAGGTGGACACGTCTTATGATGAATTTGAGGGGATTCAAGAGGCTAGTGGCCTGGATACGACTCCGGAGTGGGAGCATTCTTCCTCTAGGTCCTCTCCACCGCAAGAACTGGCTCCTTACCATCTGGTTATAAAGAAGGCCGCAAAGTTGTTGGATTTGCAGTTGCCCTCTGCGGAGTATAAACCTAACCTTCTGAGGGAGGTGTTGCATTCGCCTACCTCGACCACTGAGCCTTTGCTGCCTTTTAATGAGGCTATTTTGGAGCCAGTTATGGACGTCTGGCGTAAGCCACTCTCTTCGCCGACAGTCTCCAGGCAGGTGGTGAGAAGATATAGGGTGGCACCTGGAGATCCAGGTTGTCTATCTTCACACCCTTCTACAGAAAGTCTGGTGGTGCAGGCTTCATGCTCAAAGCATGCTTCAGGAGCTTTCCCTCAGACTCCTACGGACAGGGAGTCCAAAAAGGCTGATCAGGCAGCTGAAAAGACCTTTTCTTCTGGGAGCATGGCGCTTAAGTCCTCTAATGCCACGTGCTTGTTAGGGCGCTATGTTCATGCTTTGATGGACTCAATGAAATCTTTAGCCCCTAAGTTGCCAGAAGGTGATAAGGCGTCCTTTATGGAAGTGGTCACGGACACTCAGGCTGTTGCAAGGCAGGTGATTCAGTTGGGGCTTGATACGGCTGATTCGGTGGCAAGGATAATGGGGTCATCTATAGCCACTAGGAGGCAAGCGTGGCTTCGTTCGTCTGGCTTCTCTACGGACGTTCAGGCCACATTGGTGGATTTGCCTTTTGACGGACAGAGACTATTTGGTGAAAAGGCTGATTCCGCCTTGCAGAGATTTAAAGAGAGCAGGGTGACGGCAAAATCTTTAGTTCTGCAGGCTCCTGCTAAAGGATTTGGGCTTAAGAAATTCAGAGGTTTTAGGAGGTCTTCATTTCGCTCCTTCCGGCAGCCTCAGCAGCAGCAGCAACAGCAGCAGCAGAATCCCCTCTATAGGTCCTATAGAGGGAGACAGAGGTCGGAGAGGTTCTGGCCGCAACCCCTCTTCATCTTCTGCCTCCTCTGCTCCCATTGAAGCTTCAGGAAAGCAGCCCTAGATCCCCCATCCTGGATCATGTAAGACCTGTGGGGGGGGTCGGGTGTCCCACTTTCTGCGGGGTTGGAAATCTGTTACAACCGACCTTTGGGTTTTAAACCTCGTGGAGACTGGGTACGCCCTTCCCTTTCGGGAGTTTCCTCCCCCTTACCCTCCTTGCCAAGGTTACTGCTCGGAAGACCGCCTGCTTCTTCTGCAGAAGGAGGTTCTTGCTTTGCTTCAAAAAGGTGCGATAGAGGTGGTTCCGGAGCAGGAAAGGGGTCCGGGAGGCTACTCCCGGTATTTCCTGATTCCCAAGAAGGACGGCAGATTGCGTCCGATACTGGACCTCAGAATCTTGAACTTTTACCTGAAACAGGAGAAATTCAAGATGTTGACGCTTGCGCAGGTTCTTCAAGCGTTGCAGCAAGGAGACTGGATGGTGTCGCTCGACTTGCAGGACGCGTACTTCCATGTCCCGATCCTGATGTCGCACAGGAAGTATCTCCGTTTTACGGTTGGGTCGCAACATTACCAGTTTGCGGTCCTCCCGTTTGGTCTTACTACCGCAACTCGAGTCTTCACGAAGGTGATGGCAGTGGTGACAGCACATCTCAGGAGGTCGGGGATTCCGGTTTTCCCCTACCTGGACGACTGGCTTCTGAAGGCAGAGTCCCCAGAGATGGTGCAGCATCATCTGCAGGTAACATCTCAGCTGTTATTCGAATTGGGTTTTTCGATCAATGTGCCCAAATCTCACCTGGTGCCCTCTCAACGCAACCTGTTCATAGGGGCGGTACTGGACACTACTGTGTGTCGAGCATTTCCTCCTCCTCAAAGAATTCTCGACATACAGGAGATGGTCCCTTTATTCCACAATGGAGCAGTTGTTCCAGTTCTGAAGGTCCTTCGCATGCTCGGCCTGTTCGCCTCCTGCATTCTGTTGGTCAACCATGCACGCTGGCACGAGGGCGCTCCAGTGGTGCCTCAGCAGGCAGTGGTCTCAGCACAATGGAGATCTCAGGGAGTCTGTGAGGATCTCCAGAGAAGCTGCAGTGGATCTATCTTGGTGGAGCGTGGAGGGCAATCTGTCTCAAGGAAAGCCCTTCCATCTACCTCCATCGGTGGCCACAGTGATAACGGATGCATCCACCTTAGGGTGGGGTGCGCATCTGGGGGATCTGAAGATCAAGGGTCTTTGGTCTCCAGAGGAAAGGTTGCTTCACATCAACCTTCTGATATTGCGGGCGATTCGTTTGTCGCTCAAGGCCTTTCTCCCTTCCCTTCGCGGTCAGTCTGTTCAAGTCCTGACGGACAACACTACCGCGATGTGGTATGTCAACAAACAGGAAGGAGTGGGGTCTGTTTGTCTCTGCAGAGAGGCCCTACGTCTATGGTCCTGGGCTCAGGACCATCGGATTTGTCTGATGGTAAATCATCTGGCCTGGGTGCTGAACGTACGAGCGGACAGTCTGTCTGCATTTCTCTGCCGACCACGAGTGGAGGCTCCATCCGGAGGTAGTTCGTCACATCTTTCGGTCGTGGGGGGCACCCCGGGTGGACCTGTTTGCCACCTGCGAGAACGTGCACTGCCCGTCATTTTGCAGTCTCCAGTTTCCGATGAGGGGGCGTTAGGGGCCGCGTTTCAGTTGAGTTGGGGCTCACGACTCCTTTACGCGTTTCCTCCCATACCCTTGATTCCTCGGGTCCTGAGGAAGATTCGCCAAGACCGGGCCCAAGTTATTTTGGTCGCCCCGGATTGGCCAAGAAGGGTGTGGTATACAGATCTTCTCCACCTCTCCTCGTGCCCTCCGCTCCGTCTCCCTCTGAGGGCAGACCTTCTCTCGCAGTTGGAGGGGCAGGTTCTACACCCCCACCTCCAGAGCTTACACCTTCATGCCCGGAGATTGAACGGGGCGACCTGAATTCTTTCTCTCTCCCGCCTGATGTGGTGGATGTTATTTTATCGGCCAGGCGACACTCCACCAAGTCCATTTACTCATATCGGTGGTCTAAGTTTGTTAAATGGTGTGGAGAGAGATCCATTGACCCTTTAAAAGCCCATCTTTCGGATGTGCTTCAGTTTGCTCTTTCCTTGGCTCAGCAGGGCTGTGGCCACGGTCAAGGGCTATCTATCTGCCTTATCGGCTTTTCTATGTCTTCCTGATCAACCGTCACTATTTAAATCTCCGATTGTATTGAGGTTTATCAAGGGCCTTACAAATATGTTTCCTCCTACTCCTTTTGTAATGCCACAGTGGGACCTTAATCTTGTCTTAACTTTTCTGATGGGGTCCCCGTTTGAGCCTCTTCATAGTTGTCCTCTGAGGCTGTTGTCCTTTAAGACGGTCTTTCTTGTAGCCATAACCTCGGCAAGGAGGGTGAGTGAGCTTCAAGCTCTTAGTTCTAAACCCCCTTTTCTAACATTACATGCTGAAAGGATGGTACTCAGGACCAGGGCTGCTTTTCTACCTAAAGTAGTTACTCCGTTTCATTTGGGGCAGTCTATTACTCTCCCTTGTTTTTTATCCACCTCCTCATCCCTCCAAGGAGGAGGAAAGACTCCATCGCCTGGATCCAAAGAGAGCTGTTAGTTTTTACTTGGACAGAACGAGATACTTTCGTCTGGACGATCAGCTCTTCGTGGGCTATGTTGGTCATTCTAAAGGAAGAGCAGTGCACAAGCGCACTTTATCGAGATGGATCATCCTTGCCATCAAGATCTGCTATGCCCTGGCTGGTAAGGTTTCTCCTGAGGGTATTAGGGCTCATTCAACTAGAGCTAAATCATCTACATCTGCTTTGGCCAGGGGTGTTCCTGTGGCAAATATTTGTAAAGCCGCGACTTGGGCCTCCCTCCATACTTTCGCAAAGCATTATTGCTTGGACTCTGAGATGAGGAGGGAGGACCACTTCGCGCGCTCTGTTTTGCAAGACTTTCTGGTATAGGAAGGTGGACACCCTCCTCCGGGAGTGGGGACTGCTGTGGGAATCTATTCACAAGGTGAGAAATCCACTGGCAGATGTATCCATCAGAAGAACAAGTTACTTACCTTCGGTAACGCTTTTTCTGGTGGATACAGTATCTGCCTGTGGATTCCTCACTGGCCCACCCGCCTCCCCGTTGTCCACCTTTGTGTACTTTAAAAGTTGTCTTGTTTGAGATGTTGTTATGCTTTCTGGTACATTTGTAGGAAATGCTTGATTTATTTAGCTTTCCTTTGGTTTATGTACTATGTATATTTGATCGTATATTGTATACTGTGTATGCTTTGAATCTGTCGTTGGTCCACCTGTGCGCCTCGGGGGCACGGAAAAAAATGGGTGGAACTGACGTCATCACGCCGACGTGGCTCTCTTATGGCTCCGGTGACGTCATACGGAGTCGCGAGCAGAGCCGATGCATTATGACGTCGTCCACGTCGGCGTAGAGAGCTGGGGAAAAAAGTTCTGTGGAATGCTGGCGCAGGGGATATTTTAAGAAACGTTTTCCCTTTGGATGAATCAAGCATTGACCATTTCTCATTCATACATACATAACCCACTGTGGACCATATAGTTTGCACGGACATTTGATAATTGAGGCACTTATAGACCAACCACACTCTCATAAAAATATCAATATTTTTTAATCAATATTACAAATACATCAATATACGATACTCATATGAGTTCAATCACATTTAAAAAAATCAAAATTTATATATAATCAACAAGCATTGACTAAATTAAAACATATACTGCAGAAAAAGAATTTTTTCAACATATACAAGCAATATAAACAAAGATATAAAACGAGGAAGAATACAACAAAAGAGACAATACACTATGTCATTTACAGCGTTAATTTGGACATTTGCATAGGCAGCAACAAGCATGGGTCTAAATTCACTGTCTCAACCTGTTTGCTGACTTCACCAAATTTAATCGCATATGTAGGCGTTGACGCGTTTCGATGGTGTAGTATCAATTAAGACCACCTTCTTCAGGACAATATTTTTTGTCTTCCTCAATGTTAAAATGACCACATCACATATTGGCCTAAATAAAAATTACATAAATTAGAACAAAATCAACAATGTATAATTCTAGCATGCTTGTTTTCTAACCCAAACGGATTTTTAGTTAAAAAACTTTCACCAACTAGTTTGGAAGCCATAAGTGCGACAATCATCTATATTTGCCTTATCAATGGGTACCATTCATTCAAATCATTCGCTCATTCATACTGTCAACGTTTAGTTAAGAAAGGACTTATAAAAGTCTCAAAGGTGCAGCTGCACTAATTTGTAGTGTGTTTTTATCACTATCTGAGCCATGATTCAATAATCATCTAAGCTGTATCTACGCCATCAAGCAATCTGTACTGGCTTTGTGCTCCCCAAATAAAAATGAACACCTTATATGTACTTAATGGAAAAAGTACCTTATGAATTCATTCGTTATATAGGTACCAGAATCTCGGTGTCAATTTCACAGTAGGCCACTTCTTATACAGGCCGTTATTCTGAAAACAGAGGGGAGAAGTATAATACTCAATCGTTGTTTCGCTAAACTCGATTTTCTAGGGTATGGCAGAAATCAGCATTCTCACCTGTGCATTATGTCCAAAACATGAACCGCACTGCAGTTTAGTTTAGTTTATTTGGATCAGGTCTTCTGACCCTTTAAAGGATAATACGTATCAGGGGTGGATCTTTTCTATTGGCTCACTTGCTCGTGGCTAATGAAATGTAGACAAAAAACAGAGGGTGCCTATTTAGACCAATATATCTTTTGTCATGGCCAAGTGGCTATCATACTTGCCTACGTCCTGTTATAGCTTTTCAAACTTAATCATAAATTCGTGTAATGGGCATTTTTTAACTACCATTATGTCTCGGAGCGCGTAATCGCATATGAAGTGCCTAATGTTTATATTGTTTGTGAGGATATAAATTAACAGAAAGACAACAATATCTCTACCCCCTCCACATGAGCTCGAAGTATTCATATGGACAAAACTGCGATACCTCGCCAAGTCTAATGTTTGTTTAAAAAGTAGACCCAGGCATCTATCGCCTTCCCTACTCTGTCTTTTGTGTAGGATAAACAATCCCCAATGTTCACTTACTTTACTCTTAATTGTGTCCATTACCCTTAGCGTTTACAGAATATATAGTTTGTATTTTGCTACTCCTAGCAGGGGATATTCACAAGGTGAGGAATCCACAGGCAGATACTGTATCCACCAGAAAAAGCGTTACCGAAGGTAAGTAACTTGTTCCTCTCTCTCTCTCTCTCTCTCTCTCTCTCTCTCTCTCTCTCTCTCTCTCTCTCTCTCTCTCTCTCTCTCTCTCTCTCTCTCTCTCTCCCTCTCTCTCTCCCCTCTCTCCCCTCTCTCCCTCTCTCTCCCTCTCTCTCTCTCTCTCCCCTCTCCCCTCTCTCTCTCCCTCTCTCCCCTCTCTCCTCTGTCTCTCTTCTCCCTCTCTTCTCCCTCCCTCCCTCCCTCCCTCTCTCCCTCATGCTTGTGCCTCCAGGATGGCTCTCGCCTTGGTTTGCGAGGTGGTTCCAAGGAGTGGTGCTTTGCGCTGGCTTCGCTGCTCTGACCTTCTGGTGCTTTTGCCTTGGCTTGCACAGTTATTCCTCAAAGTAGTGTTCTATGCTTTTCCTGCTCTGGCCTGCTATTGTCGCTTTTGGTGCCACCTGGTGGTGTTTCTTACCTTTTGTTTCTCTCTATTTTTGTTCTCTGGTTTTTTCGCACACTGTTCCCATGCTCTCCTCAGTTTTGTTGTGATAGCTCCATGTTGTGGCACGGAAAAGTTCTCCGAAGCAAACTGACGTCAGCGAGCCGGGGTGGGGCTTATGTGACCTCGCTGACGTCACGCCCGCGGAAGACGTCTGGGCAGAGTTGCGGGGTGCCGCCCCCGGCGCACAGAGATGCTGGGCAACAAAGTTTTCCGGGTCCAGTCTTGCGCCTGGGGATAATTATACGTTAAGGAATCTGCGGCTAGAATCGTCTTTACCAGATACATCGTTACCGAAGGTAAGTAACTTGTACTTTTGTATGCATTGTCAGCATTTCTAAATATATATATATGCTGATTTGGGATCCTCAGTTTTTGCACTATTGGATCCTCATTTAGGGGTGCAGAGTAACCACCTCTGTGTCCAATTATTTCTCTGACGTACGATGGCATACATTGGTATAATTTGGTACCCCTTGTTGGATAGTTTTGATACTTGTACCTCCATGGGAGTCTCAGTTTATATGATAATTGTTGGCCACATGATTATCATCTTGTGAGCCTTAAAAGACTTTTGTTTTGCTCTTCAGGTTCTCTCTTATTGCTAATGTTGTTTTATTGGTTCTTTCACCCATCCTGTAGACACGGTTGGTTTGTACGTGTTCCTTGATCATGATAGTTTCTTTTCCTGGGATTAGGTCATGCTATTATTGGTCTCCAGGGAGACATATCTCTCCGTCAACTGTATTCCTTCTATTATGAAGGGTACTTAATATTCCTGACTCTTTTGGAGTTGTTATAGCGCTTTGCGTTACTGCTAAAGATTTTCTCTTTCTGAAGGTCATTTCCCTCTAATACTGTACCTTTTCTTTTTTCTGAAGGTATTCCTACACATGGCCATAAGGGAAGTGGGCGTTGCCTCATAGCTTCTACTTTTTATAGATGTCGTTATTTCTTTTCCAACTGGATCGTTGCACTTCTAGGAGACAACTCTTTTCATCATTTGTAGTTAGGCTTGCACTTTGTGCAGTGTGGTTCCTAGATGATATATATATGAGGGATTTTTTCTAGATCATCTATAGATGGGTCTCTATTCATATTGTCAGATCACGTACTAACCTTGGGTTTCGCTAAGCTTCAAGGTTTCTTTTTCATACTATCTATATTTTTTAACTTTATACTCTATTGCTTGCTGATGCGGTCTCATGCAATTTGCATTTTGCTGACATTTTGGATGGCTGTTTCTTTCTTATCTGGTATGATGGCCACTATGGTTTCCATACTATTATGTCAGAATTGTCTAATTATTCAGCTTTACTTTATCCCTACCCATTATATTTTTCTCTTGTCTTTACATTGGCAGTTTTTTTATTTTACTCCTATGTCAGTGTATTTCTTGTGGATATCCTAGCGGTCTTTGTATAACTGCTTCTATGCCACTAGTTGCTATTGTCAGGTCTGGTGGCTTATTGGACTGTGCGTCCACTGTAGAGGCCTGTGTTTAATCTTATGGTCAAAGGGTCATATCTCTGCGACTCAGCCTTTCATCATTGTGAGGTCGATAACATGAGTACCTTTGAGTTGGGTGACATTAAATAAACATCTGTTATTCAGCACCAAGATACCCTTGCCGTGAACGTGTGCTTTACGAATGCACATGTTATGTATGTTGTCTTCAACTTTTTCTTTATATAACTTTTGTTCTCCTTTCCTACCGGTGGTGGACCTCTCGTGCTGTTACAGAGCAGGTCTGGCTCTGATAGCACTCTGTATGGCACAGAGGTTTTCCTACTTGGCATCACCTGCTGTTCCGTACTCACATGTATTCAACATGCTGTTCGAGTCTGGATATGTGCGACAATAGCTGTATATTATAGAGTCAATTAGCAAATTGTCCTACTATCAGGGGTAACATATTCCCATGCCTTCTGTGTCTTTATGACCTTTCTTACTGTGGTCCAGTCATTTTCGCTGGTTCTAACTGGTTTTCTTCTAGTTAAAGGCTTTTAGTGGTCTCAGTTCGCAGACCCTCCTCCCTGGATGGTATGCTTTGGCATTTGAGTCTAAAGTAAGGAATCTGCAGCTAGATGTCTCTATTAGATGAGCAAGTTACTTACCTTTGGTAATGTATTATCTGGTAGAGACAGGACCTAGCCGCAAAGTCCTTCCAAATTCCTTACGCCCCTCCCATCCTCCCCTCTCTCTGAACTGCTTCCTCTTTGGTATCTATAATTTAGTTCTAAGTTTTCACCTACTGGACTAAGAACTCATTGTTCCTTTGAGACGGAGTCCTCTTTAATCTCAATGTTTTCGTTATGGAATCCACATACTGAATTCTAATTGTGATTTTGGTTTTTTTTTTCACAAAGATGTCTCATTTTAGGAAACGGTTTCAATAGGCAGTTTCTATGTGGTTTCATGCTTTGAGCGCGGAAAATAGTCATGGAAGAAATTGACGTGAGCATTGGCGAGGGGATTATATGTACTCCATCAGCGTCACATCGCAAGATAATCTATTCGGAGTGCCGCAATGCCCTCTCCCGATGCGCGGACGTGCTGTTAAAATATTGCCGTATCCAGTCTCATGTCTGGGGAGGATTCTAAAGTAAGGAACCTGTGGCTATATCCTGTCTCTACTAGATTATGCATTACTGATCGTAAGTAACGTTTTCTTAAATGCACTCAGTGATGTTTAAATCTCTTTCTATAAATCAAAACAGTGATGGCAACAGATAACCTACTCTTACAACCAAAGAAAGGAGAAAGAAGTGTTACAAACCACTTAGATGCATTTGTTGACACGTGCACTCATATAACACCAACTCAAATCTGACCCACTATGTACTAAAACCATTGAAGCCCTACACCACAACTAAATTTAATCCCGATTGTGTGGGGTCAGTAACTCATAACAAAACATATTTTTCCTTTCCATTTGTTTTGGTTGTTAGAAAAGGTTATCTGTTGCTATCACTGTTTTGATTTAAGGTGAGAGTTTTAAAGACATCGCTTAGTGCTTTAAATAAGAAAGTTGCAAGAAAATGTTAAGGCTGTTTTGGAGTTTCTTCGATTAATGTTACATTATTCATTTTCATCTCCTTTTACCTGAAGAAAGGCACTGTGATGCCTGAAAGGCATTGGTATGTATTATGGGATTTGTTTTTTGGTGTACTATCGGATACAAGAGAGTAAAAGTATTTTTAATGGAATGAACTAATCATTTTGCATTTCTGGAATTTTTGGCAGTTAAAACGTTTATGTATATGTTGATTGCATTAAACTTGTACTTTCAAAAAAACACTTTTATGTCTTACATTTGGAATCATTTTGGGCAGTGCCTTCGCTAAGGCGAGTGTGCAGCAAGTCTGTATACCGGTCAGATATACAGCATCTATCAAAGTTATGAGCTACAATGTTCTTGAGCAGGGCACACTTTTGCTGCTGCACCGAAATCATTGAAGAACAGTTTACCTAAAGCAACTAAGTTTTATTTTGAAGTGCCCACGTGAAATGCATAATGCTGGAGATCTTCTAATTGAGAAGAGCGATACAGCATTAGGACCACTACTTTACTTAAGACTTCAACACTGCAAAAGCTGCATGACCCACCTTCCCATAGACCCAAGCAAATATAAAATCTGAATGTAAAATTACGTAAAGACAAAAAATGTGGAGTTTAGTGTCCGGCAGAGGCAATAGGAGAAGAGAAAACTATAGCAGTGACTAGGGTGAGATGGGAGCGGGTCTTGAGGCAACCCCTTGGGCTAGGAAATTTGTTAGGCAGAGATGCAACAATGGTCATAGACTAATACAGTTTAAATGTTCACTTCTGATAGAGTTGTCTAACTGCAGATCTATCACCTATGGAATACCTCCAGGCCTCAGACATGGATCTGGAAACTTTTACATAGATATTTCCTCCAGCATTGGCAGGTGGCACTGTGCGACGTCATTCTTCTACGTGCCGCTCCATCTTGTGGGGCAACAACAAACAATTGATGGACGGAACGCTGACAATGCAGACATTCTCCCCCAGTCAAGAGATCTGGGTTAAATCCATCGTTCTTTTGCCCACTACACCACCCCAGTTTAGACATGGCCATATGCAAATCAGTCTTGACCCTGTGCCTCATGGGAACAGTCCAGCCCGAACTGCCAAGCCAACACTTCCCTGGACCGGAATCAAGCATCCTAGGACCGGATTCTGGCTATCAGCCGTCATCAGCCAGGATAGCTTGACTCCAGTGGCGTAGTGAGCACGGGTCCCACGTCTGGGAATACCCATCCCACTTAGGGCGAAAAGCGTTACAACAAACAATTGATGGACGGAACGCTGACAATGCAGACATTCTCCCCCAGTCAAGAGATCTGGGTTAAATCCATCGTTCTTTTGCCCACTACACCACCCCAGTTTAGACATGGCCATATGCAAATCAGTCTTGACCCTGTGCCTCATGGGAACAGTCCAGCCCGAACTGCCAAGCCACGTCTTCCCTGGACCGGAATCAAGCATCCTAGGACCGGTTTCTGGCTATCAGCCGTCATCAGCCAGGATAGCTTGACTCCAGTGGCGTAGTGAGCACGGGTCCCACGTCTGGGAATACCCATCCCACTTAGGGCGAAAAGCGTTACAACAAACAATTGATGGACGGAACGCTGACAATGCAGACATTCTCCCCCAGTCAAGAGATCTGGGTTAAATCCATCGTTCTTTTGCCCACTACACCACCCCAGTTTAGACATGGCCATATGCAAATCAGTCTTGACCCTGTGCCTCATGGGAACAGTCCAGCCCGAACTGCCAAGCCATGTCTTCCCTGGACCGGAATCAAGCATCCTAGGACCGGTTTCTGGCTATCAGCCGTCATCAGCCAGGATAGCTTGACTCCAGTGGCGTAGTGAGCACGGGTCCCAAGTCTGGGAATACCCATCCCACTTAGGGCGAAAAGCGTTACAACAAACAATTGATGGATGGAACGCTGACAATGCAGACATTCTCCCCCAGTCAAGAGATCTGGGTTAAATCCATCGTTCTTTTGCCCACTACACCACCCCAGTTTAGACATGGCCATATGCAAATCAGTCTTGACCCTGTGCCTCATGGGAACAGTCCAGCCCGAACTGCCAAGCCATGTCTTCCCTGGACCGGAATCAAGCATCCTAGGACTGGTTTCTGGCTATCAGCCGTCATCAGCCAGGATAGCTTGACTCCAGTGGCGTAGTGAGCACGGGTCCCACGTCTGGGAATACCCATCCCACTTAGGGCGAAAAGCGTTACAACAAACAATTGATGGACGGAACGCTGACAATGCAGACATTCTCCCCCAGTCAAGAGATCTGGGTTAAATCCATCGTTCTTTTGCCCACTATTGTTGTTTTTGCATTTGTCACCCCGAGTGGGAAGGGTATGCTCAGACGTGAGTCCCTTGCTCTCCATGCCACTGGAATCAAGCTATCCTGGCTGACGAGGGCTGAAAGCCCGAAACCGGTCCTAGGATGCTTGTTTCCAGTCCAGGGAGGACCTGGCTTGGCAGTTCGGGCTGGACTGTTCCCATGGGGCACAGGGTCAAGACTGATTTGCATATGGCTGGGTTCAAACTGGAATGGCATGGTGAGCAAAAAAACGATGGATTTAGGCCCAGATCTCTGTACTGGGGTGAATGTATGACATTGTTCTGCATTCTGTCCATCAATTGTTGTTTTTGCATTTGTCACCCCGAGTGGGAAGGGTATGCTCAGACGTGAGTCCCTTGCTCTCCATGCCACTGGAATCAAGCTATCCTGGCTGACGAGGGCTGAAAGCCCGAAACCGGTCCTAGGATGCTTGTTTCCAGTCCAGGGAGGACCTGGCTTGGCAGTTCGGGCTGGACTGTTCCCATGGGGCACAGGGTCAAGACTGATTTGCATATGGCTGGGTTCAAACTGGAATGGCATGGTGAGCAAAAAAACGATGGATTTAGGCCCAGATCTCTGTACTGGGGTGAATGTATGACATTGTTCTGCATTCTGTCCATCAATTGTTGTTTTTGCATTTGTCACCCCGAGTGGGAAGGGTATGCTCAGACGTGAGTCCCTTGCTCTCCATGCCACTGGAATCAAGCTATCCTGGCTGACGAGGGCTGAAAGCCCGAAACCGGTCCTAGGATGCTTGTTTCCAGTCCAGGTAGGACCTGGCTTGGCAGTTCGGGCTGGACTGTTCCCATGGGGCACAGGGTCAAGACTGATTTGCATATGGCTGGGTTCAAACTGGAATGGCATGGTGAGCAAAAAAACGATGGATTTAGGCCCAGATCTCTGTACTGGGGTGAATGTATGACATTGTTCTGCATTCTGTCCATCAATTGTTGTTTTTGCATTTGTCACCCCGAGTGGGAAGGGTATGCTCAGACGTGAGTCCCTTGCTCTCCATGCCACTGGAATCAAGCTATCCTGGCTGACGAGGGCTGAAAGCCCGAAACCGGTCCTAGGATGCTTGTTTCCAGTCCAGGGAGGACCTGGCTTGGCAGTTCGGGCTGGACTGTTCCCATGGGGCACAGGGTCAAGACTGATTTGCATATGGCTGGGTTCAAACTGGAATGGCATGGTGAGCAAAGAAAACGATGGATTTAGGCCCAGATCTCTGTACTGGGGTGAATGTATGACATTGTTCTGCATTCTGTCCATCAATTGTTGTTTTTGCATTTGCTCCATCTTGTGGGGGCATGAAGTTGGGACCAGTATATATACGTCACCTGCTTGCGCTGGCACCAGTTTCTTTCTTTCTGCGCTAACCAGCGCATATGTGGAGCTTCAACTGTCGTTCAACAGTTTTGCCAATTTTCTTCGAAGACAACACAAAAAGAAATGGTATCGAATATGGCGGAAAGATCCAGCAGGATCAATGACGCTTTTCCTCCACTGTCCATAATCATTCTGATTTCTTCAGATGCTGTGACTAGCGCTGACTCAGCATTGTGGTTTTCCTAAAACCTTAATGTGCATTATCTAAAATCTCATTCTCATCCCGAAAGGATGAGAAGTCAGAGTTGAGGTGATTTTCCAGGAGCTTCACTGTAAAGGGAAGCTGGGAAATGGGCCTATAATTTTAACCTCATTGGGGTCAAGTGAGGGTATTTTCATCAAGAAGAGAATGGAGGCTTTCTTCCAATCCGTCTGGAAGATTCCAGCTTGTATGGTCGCATTTAGAAGTTTTAGTAGGATGAGCCGAGATTGTGCCCGTTACTGTCTGCAGATTTTGTGGCAAACGGGGATCTGATGGGGATCCTGATTTAGTGAAATCAGTCGGCATCCTAACTTTCTCCTCATTAAGCAAAGTGAACTTTGATGGATAACAGCTTCAACAGACTGTTTTGAATGACACATTTGATGCCCTCCTTGCAAGCTCCAGTTTGGTCTCTGGGGCATCCACGGGTGTGGTGGCTCTTCAACCTTTCATCCTCCAAGGGAATTCTTCAGAGTCCTGTGGGAAGGGTCCTTCTTCTGCAAAATTGCAACCATAACTTCTCCATGGACTTCCATTGGGCACCCGGTTGTGTTCCCACTCTGCACACAGCCTCCGTTGGGTTCCTGGGTACTTGCCATGTGTGGTTCCATGTGTCCCCAGCTCCTCTGCATCTTCTTGTCCAAGTTCCGTCCTCTCCTGCAGTTCTCATTCCACTTTCTTAATATATGGATTGGTCTCCCCCCGGAGACCACTGTATTTTGTGCTACTACCTTATTGCAATTGAAGTATTGTGTATTTGTGTTGACATCTCTGGGTAGGAGATATACCTATGTGTTAGTGAGTATTGTGTAATAGAAGTATTTTTATATAAGCACTGTGGTTTTCGTTTCGCTGATCGTCTCGGCGCATAATCCGACCGCTCCCACTCCTCCCTTACCCCCGGTTTCCCTCCCACAGTTCACAGTTTTGTTTGTCCCCCTTTGGCATTTCCGAAACCAACTTCAACCGCCATGGAATACAGTCACGAACCCTATAAGAGGTGACATACAAGGGTAGAGGTGAGGGCGAAACATGACACAAACCCAAACACCAGAGAGACACTTCATGGGGATCTGTAACAAACATCTATTTTTGACAGTGCCTACAAGGTTTAATCCAGTTGTTTTAGGAGAGGACATGTTCCCTTGCACTTTGGAGTAAAATAATTTGAGAAAAACTTTCCAAATGGTAAGAAAAAGTTGGGAACTAGCTTCAGATCCATACATGAAGTCGCAGAACGAAAGGAACTGATGTCAGTGAGCAGGGGTGGTGCTTATATGCTGCTCTAACCCTACCTTTTGGGGCGGAAAAAGGTTGAGGCGGTGCATGGGGGCTATGCTGTAAAAGTCGTCCAGATGCAGTCTCACACCTGTAGATCTTCACAGGGCGAAAAACCTGTGTGTAGGATATCGCCCAGAAAAATAGTTACCAATGGTAATTTTCTCTTTTCTTCCATTGTATTGGATCTTTCATAGATTCACATGCTTGTATCAGAATAATAAGCAGTACCATTAGGAAATATACGTCAATGATCATTTCAAGCTGACAGTCATTTTTAGAAGCCAGCTAGCTTCACTCCCTAAAACCCCACCCGGCCAACATCTTCTATTGTTTTTCAATGGCAAAAAGCAGATGTGAGTATAAAAAGTTAGAATTGTTCTGCATGTTTTTAGACATTGAGCTACTACATCTTTTTTTTAAATTATTTAAAACTGACTTGTTTTAAACGGATTCTAATGTTTTGGGCAACAAATATCAAACAACTTTCCTGTGTGTTTAATTTTGCACTAAAGATTCTATTTTTATTTTTCATATTTGCAAACATGCTCTCTCTTTCATGTAAAAGAATTACACATCGTCGTTTTAAGTCGTTTGAAGGTAATAACTACTATGTATTGTAAGTAAGTGGTACTTTAATATTTATATTAATATTTATATGATAAGGATACTGCAAGTCACCCCGGAGTTCCTTAACCTTTAGCCACATTCCTTTATATGGCCATGGAACTCCTCGTTGACTTGCAATATCCTTATAATTTACCGCTGGGGATACTTTATCCCATATATATTGTTTTTAAAGGGTCTTCGTGTGCTCATTTAAGCTCTTTGCTTTTTCTATACCAAACCTTTGATTGTGTTTTCCAAAGTGAAACAAATATATTGTCGACAGATTTTCAAAATCGGTCATCTTAGAAAAAGAGCCTAATTAAAAATGAATTTCTTTGTTTTAGGGGATGTGGCTGGAATCGGTTGGGAAAGAACAGAGGGTACCCCCCCGCCTCCAGGCCAGCCGTCCAAAGGCAGAGTCTATTTCACCTACTGTGGGCAGCGCCTAGGGCCCTATCTGGAAGATGTGGCAGGAGGAATGTGGCCAGTGGTACACATACAGAAGAAGGCACGTTTCATTTGTTTACCGAATGTCCTGACTTGATTATGGCCTTGAGTGTTAAAAATAAATCATGTTAGCAGACGACTTCCCAAACACCTATGGAATAAAATAACTGACATTAGCAGCCATTGGTTTGATGCTCGACACAGTCACCAAACAACACAGTACTAATCCGCGTGCACTATTTTTGTTGCTCCTATGTGAGGAAAGGTAGCAAACGATACTTACACCGTTGAAAAAATGACACCCTGAGTCCACCACGTTTGCTGTGTTCACAAAATAAGTGGAGTAACCAGAGATTTCATACTTTTCAAATGTCACTGAGGTTTTTGACGCAGTCAGTGTATCCTATATTTTATGAAATAAACAAGAAATACCCAGGATATCTGTATTATTTATTTTTAAAGTGTTATTTAGGAACAAGCATGCCTTCATTTATATATTATCTGTAACTCTTTGAAATGATGTATAAGCATGCAAGTGTTAGTTAAGGGTTCGCAATCGGTTTCTTTTTTTTTCTGTGGCAGAGACTGGGGCAAACTGTTTTTATCCCACACAAGTGTCAAAAATAGATTTCACCTGGCACATGTAGGCAGGCATAGAAAGAAGGGACCTTTGCGCAGGGTTTTTCCATGCGGTGGGTCTGTCAGCAGGGGGCCTCTGCCGCCGGAGAGAGCGCCGCTCGAAGGTGTGAAGGGTGCAGACGAGTACACAGGCCCCTGCTCTACCGGTGGATGCATCGCACTCTCTGATGCATGTGTGCGCGGTCCCCTGTCTTGATACGTCACGTCTGGTGGCGCTGCCGACTGAGCTGGCTAACAACAATCCTCTGTTGTTCAGCGCCATGATGCTCCAGGGTGAGCGCGCATTTACCGATGCAGGGTCTGTTATAAAACGGTCCAAGCCCCCATCTGCACATGTCCGCATTTGCATATGACGGCTCCCGTGGCCGTATCACGATGAGCTCATTACAGTCCCTGCTCTGCTCCTTGCGACATTTCCAACCGGCGCAAACTGGGCCGGGCACCCCCCCCCCCCTTACCGTGGCCCGCCTCGGGAGCACAGGAAGAACATCGTTCTCTGGAACCTCCCTCGCCTCTTGTTACCAGAAGGACCTTGGGGTTTCTCTGCACCCTTCCCTAGAAATATCTGTTTTTCCACGATGATGTCTGGGGATGTAAATCTAAATTAAATAGGTGATAAACGGGAAGCTACAATAGACCTGTTACTGAAAGTAGCTAATATGGCGTTTCCAAAACAAGTGGCGTCGCAAATATAATTCTGAAAGCATCTGATAAATTGCTTATATATGTAATGATTTCTAACGTTTTTCAGTGATATTATCCATCATCAATTACCAAACCTTGTTCCAATGTACCTTTAACCATAATTCATGCAAAGTCAAAATGGTCCTGGAAGGGGCAGCAACCTCAACCATAACCGAGGTCGTTTCTTGGCAGTAACTGAGCTGCCATTACTAGCTGGTGCCTGAGGTTTCAGGGGCAGTTGCATTGTCCACAAACTGTAGGTAATGCATGTTGTAATTATCATTACTAGTAGCTTGCTGTTGAGTCCCCAGAGCACAGAGACCGTCCTTGACGGGAGACACTGTGGCCCAATGGGGGTGGGTGAAGGTCTCCTGTGTAAGTGTCCGTGCTTATAAAGCCCATGGAGCTGCATCACATTCCCTGTGTCTCCTTCCCAGCAGGATATGGGTTCAAGGCTATTCCTTGCTCATCCCGACTCACAACATTGCGCCAGCATTCCCCCTCCATAGGTACTGCAGTGTTCCGACCGGGTGTGTTGCAAAAACTCATCTAGGCAGCGGTAGTGTGTGGGGCCTGGTTCGAGAAGCAGGTACTGGCACAGACATTTCTTTGAGGTCCCTTTTCCAGTCCTTTCTGTCTTGCGCGTGATTCCAGTCCAGGGGTGAGGGAGACATCAAGGGCCAAGAGAAAGGAATTCGCATTTTTCCTGTTCTCATTATTACATTCTCTTTGAGGCAGCTATGCTCTGGTTATAAAGCTTTTAGCCTACACTATGTATTTGGTGTGGTTTTCAAATGAGTTTATTCTCTAGGTGATGTGCTCTCTCTATGGTCATAGTTGATTCCCCTTTTTAAAATCGGCCTTCAGTCTCGTATATCTAACATTTCAAGGGTGCCCTAAGAGAACCTTCTTGGGAATTAACACATCTCTGTGTTTCAGCATTGAACACATTTTGAGTACGATATGTCCCACCCACAGTTACACAGTTTATTAACTGAAGGATGTTACAAAAAGCATCAAATTCCTTTTTCAAAACTCTGGCTGTATCCGTCTTGTGCACAAGCTTCAGCATAAACGAATGCACAGCCTGCTATGATTCAGATGATGATTGTCACTGCATTATTAGTGTACTCGATGGTAATCAGAAAAAGTACAAATTATGTAAGAGTGGAGTATAAGAAATGTCTCCGTGAAAATCAAAAGTCTGTTCTAATCCTTATTCCATTTTGTTTTTAGAATACTAAAATCCGTGCCAACTTTGGATCTCGCCAGTTTGCCTATGCAGAAGGCCAGCTGCACAGGAACGCTGCTGACTTGTGCATTGACCTAGCAGAAGAGATCAGCGCCAACTTCGAAGCATTGCCCTTTGCTATGGCTTCGGACAGTGATAATGATGCTGGCACCAGCATAGCCTCGGACCCTGGCACGCATGGACCCCCGTGCAGGATTGCAGCCGTTGCGACAGTTCAACAACGTAGGTGATCCTAATTTATTTCCCAGTGTATCAAAGAAGCTGTTTATGGTTTTTAGCAATATTTGTGTAGTTTGTGTATTGATGACACAACATTGCCAATGATATTAAATATCTCAGCTAAAGCTTAATAGCAGAGAAAAATCAGTCCCAGTTTGTTTCCACATCGAATCAGGTTGAAACGTTTTTTTATAAAGCATTTTATAGGTTTTATAGGTTTTGTTTAGCCCTCAGACGGCTAACTAGCCATTTTGCTTAGCTCAAGTAAGTCGGGTGTCACAGTCCTTGACTTCTGGAAAGGAATGATAATAACAAGTAACACTTCTTGGTGGCACCTTTTGTCTCTCTTAGGGCCAGACCTTTTTTTGATGGATACTTCTAACCGCAGATTCCTCTCCTTGTGAGTCCCCCAGGTGCCAGACTGGTTCCTGGTATATTCCAGAGTATTGCTCCCAATGCGCCAGCAGATGGCATTGTGCAGCCCCAGCTCGGCTTCTTCCCACCCCAGAAGTGACTTCAGAGCCTTAAATAAGCCACCCCTGTGCGCTGTTGTCAGTTCTTTTATTTCTGCGCCGTACGACATGCATCCGGAGCTCGTTCTTAATTTTTTTTCATCTTCTTTGACAAACCTTCACCTTCATTTCTTTTTTGCATGAAGAGGGACTTGTCTCCAACTAAAACCATAGAGTTTAAGTCTTGTAGGGACTGTCACAAATAGATGTCTGTGAAAGATCCCAACGAGGTATATCTTTGGTGTCTAGGGTTGTCCCACGACTCCAGATCTTAAGAAGACTATGTCCGATGAACCCTAAAGGCAATACCTAACCGTGTTGCCGAGCACCAATGGAAAGCATGTAAGTCCAGCTCCTGGTTGAAGTTGAGGGTGCAGTACCCGCTATTGAGGCCATTCCCACGAAAGATCTTACTTGCATTCAAAATCCTCAGGCAAATCAAAGTCCGAGAAATAAAACAAGAAATCATAACTCAATTCTCCACTGCCCCCCTACTCTCAACCCGAGAAGTCCCGTGGATACCAAGGTGCCTCTTGATCTCAGACACAGTCCCTTATCAAGGAACTGATTCCCCAACGTATACTGATGCACCCCATAATTCCCTGGTCCATCAGCGACATTGCAGCAAGATAGAGGCTTTTAAAAAAGACATGTTGACAATTTACGGCATCCTTCCGTCTCCCTCCCGCACATCTTCGAGCTCCATGGATCGGAGGAAGCTTCTAGTCGTGTTATTATTTGTAGATCTGTCCTTGACGCACTGAGCACTCTACAACATTTTTGGATCAGATTTTGACCATTGCCAACACGGCATGGGTGATAACAATCGACCTGACAATAATGATGCATCCCACTATTATGATTACAAGAACCTCCTTATGGATTTACAAGAGGACAATGGTTTATGAGACTACCCCTGACACTGGGTTGTGTTCCCTCAGGTGGTCCCTCTGCAGAAGAATCAGAATCATTTGCTGTAGTGATCAGGCATGTGGCCTACGTTTTAGACTTGCAGCTGCCTTATATAGATACCAAAACAAATATTTTAATGGAGGTTCTGCAGCCTGGCCAAGCTTCAACAGAGCCACTTATACCTTTTAATGAAAGCCTCATGGACACAATTATTGGTACTTGAGCCAGGCTTTGCTCTTTCCGGCCAGTAAATAGGCAAGTAGCCAGATGATGCAGACCTGCCCCTGTTGACCCTGTGTTCCTCACTAAGCAAAGCAAAAACCAAAGGAAATGATGGACGGAGTGTTGAACATTGCAAGCACTCACCCCCCAGTCAACTGATCTGGGTTTAATCCATCACCGTTCTTTAGCCCACTCTGCCACCCCAGTTCAGACATGGCCATATGCAAATCAGTCTGACCCTGTGCCTCATGGGAACAGTCCAGCCCGAACTGCCAAGCCATGTCTTCCCTGGACCGGAAACAAGCTTCCTAGGACCGGTTTCTGGCATTTCAGCCGTCTTCAGCCAGGCTTGCTTGAATCCAGTGGCAAAGTGAGCAAGGGACTCACGTCTGAGCATACCCTGCCAACTTATGGCGAACAAAGCAAAAACCAAAGGAAATGATGTACGGAGTGTTGAACATTGCAAGTACTCACCCCCAACCGAATCGGTGATTAGAGTGACAAGGATTTTCACTCTGAGGGAGTACTGGAAGGCTACAGCTATTCCACCTCCTGTTTGAAATTCCCTGTCTTGCCTTATCAATTTATAATTTTATAGAGGTGTAATAGGAATACAAGGCAATGCTAACAAAGTGTTGCCATGTTTCTGTGATGAAACACAGATATGGTTGTGCTGAAGTAAGTAGGCCCCAAATTTCTACTGCGTGTTTGGGAATAGATCTAGCATTCAGATATAGGCATTTGAGAGCAGAGGGAATAAACTGTGATTTGAAGGGAGGGACTAGTGCAGTAGGGGTAGAATTCTTAAAGGCTTTGGGCAGCTGTTTATCTGGGGGAAAACTTACCCAATGCCAATCAGTGGGGTAAGTTTAGCAATGGAGCATGATAACCCACATGTCTGATAAGAGAAAGGCCCTTCAAGAGAAAAGGGGAAGTGGGAAGCGCTCTGTAGTCAGTTAAATTCAAGTTTTATAAACACTGCATCTGTTCCCCGTGGGGGGGGGGGAAGACTTGCCCTATGCAAATGTGGAAACATCCTATAATCCAACCACTTTTGAAAAAATCGATGGCTAACCCATTACTGTGTGAAAATTATCGTCCTATCTCCCTTTTACCCGGACCGAGTAAAATTCTAGAGAAATTTGTAAACAAGAGGCTTTCTTCATGCCTATATACCAATGGAATGTTGTACTTCACCCAAATAGGCCTCAGAACAGGAAGCAGTACAGAGACTGCCCTCCTAGCCCCTACTAAAGAACTGAGGGCAATTCTGGACATGGGTGGCACAGCATCCTTGTTCCAACTGGGTCTAAGTGGCGCATTTGAATGGTTTTGCACCCAAATTTGATCAAACGACAAGTGGAAGTAGGTATCGGGGACACAGCCTGGAAATGGCTTACTTCGTTCCTTCATAGCCGCACATTCCAAGTACAAGAAGAAGATAGATCTAACATTTGTTCCCTGAAGTGCGGTGTTCCTCAGGGCTCGTCTCTTAGCCCTACATTGTTTAATTTGTATGTTACTCCGCTAGCAAGGATTATAAAATCCTATGGTATTACCTCAATCTCTTATGCGGACAACACACAAATTGTCTGATCAAACAGAAAAGACCTCCACCATACTTAACTCCTGTCTGAAACCCGTATTACATTGAATTAAAGCCTGTAGCTTAAAGCTCAGTGGAGGCAAGAAAGAAGTGATGATAGTGGGAAATAATCCTACTATGTGGAGGAAATTAAATTGGCTGACTACCCTGCGCAGCCATCCTACTCCCAAATTGGAGGCCAAAAGCTTAAGAGATTGGCTGGATGGAAAATTGGCAACAAAAAATCAGATCTGAAAGAAACACGTTAGTTAGATTCCTCACCTTAGAATATCCCCAGGCGTCAGACTGGATCCGGAAGATTTTTCGTCAGCAATACCCCTTGTGCATTGCTAGGCGTCGTCTGCGGCTCCGCGTCCGTCGTCGTGCGCCGGAATGACGTCGTCGGAGTACTTAGACGCCGCCCTCGCGCGCTGACGTCAGTTCTTCTTTTTTCCGCGCCAGTAAGCGCCGATCCGGGAGAGCTACCCCTTTAGTCAATTTTTTACTAACTTTTTCGACTCTTTTTGGTCACTTCTCAACTCTGGTGCCGGTAGGATGCCTGGTTTCAAGGCCTGCGACGACTGTCACCGACTGATGTCGGTGACCGATCATCACCGCCAGTGCCTGTACTGCTTGGGCCTCGACCACGACGCGGCGTCGTGCTCCGATTGTATGGCCCTGACCTCGAAAGCTAGGCGGGAGCGGTCCCGCAAGCTTCTCGAGCTTCGCCACTCTGCTCCGCGCCGCTCTCGATCCCGGTCCAGGAGGAGGTCCAAGGATCGGTCGCGGAGCCGCACTCGACATCGTCACTCTTCTGGCTCGAAGTCTTCGGGTAAGTCGAGGCACTCCAAGAAGTCCAAGAGGCGACACCGCTCTTCGGACTCCCCTCGCCGGTCGCGCGACTCGGCCGAGGGTCCGTGTGGTTCCACCCCCGCGGCTCCGCAAGAGCCGCAGGCGCTGCGCAAGTCCCCATACCCGACGGTCCCTGGGACTGACGCGACGCCGGCGGAGGTCAGTGCCTTCCTCTCGGCCATGAGGAGCCTGGCCCCGCCGTCGACGCCCGCTGGCGCGCCTTCGGGCCCCGCGGACTCGACTGGGCGACCTTGCGTGCCGGCAGCTCCGGCCCCGGCACCGTTGGAGGCTCTGGCCCCGACGCCGCAGGTCCCCGAGGGGCCCGAGCCTGGGCCCCCGTCGACGCCGGTCGACCTCGTTACGCCTCCTCCGCCGGCGCCGACACCGATACCACCCCCGACGCCGGCTCCGGTCGACGTCGATCCCAGGTTCAGCCCCTGTCCGGTCCCGATGCGGCGCCGCCCGACGCCGCTAGAGACACATATTGTCTATCGACCGGCTCCGATCATTCCTCCTGTTTACCAGGAATCGGATGACGGGGGCGACTGGGAGGGGTCTGACGACCCTATGGCCCTTCAGGGCCAACTTGCACAGGACTGGGCAGATGAACTGGGGGAGGCCAGTGGTTTGGATACCTCACCGGACACTGGATTCATCTCTCCTCCGACTGTGGCTTCGGAGGAGGGTGCAGCTTTTTCTGTGGTGCTGCGCAAGGCGGCCGAAGCCCTTGGGCTTGAGCTGCCTGCCGTGGCTGTGAGGACTAACATCCTCACTGAGGTGCTTCAGTCTGCCGCATGCTCCACTGAGCCTCTGCTGCAATTCAATGAGGCCCTCACTGACGTTCTGCAGGGCACCTGGTCCAAGCCCTCCACAGTCCCTCCTGTGGATAGGAACATTGCCAGGCGCCACCGCCCTGCTCCGGGCGACCCCAGTTTTCTGTCCCAACACCCAACCCCGAGAGTCTGGTTATCCAGGCCTCTACCCCCCAATCCTTCTTCCCGTCCGCTCCTCCGGACCGGGATTCCAAGAGACTGGAACAGTTTGGTAAGAAGCTGTTCTCCTCGCTCAGTTTGGGCCTGCGGTCTTTGAACACCGCCTGTCTCTTGGACCGTTATTCCCACTCTCTGTGGGATGCGGTGGAGGACGTGCTGCCACTGTGCCCGGAGGAGGCCCGGGCGCGGCTTTCCTCGGCCCTGGCCGATGGGAGAGATGCAGCGCGCCAAGCAATCCGATGTGGACTCGACACTACGGACTCGCTGGGTAGGGCGATTTCTACCACGGTGGCGCTTCGACGTCACGCCTGGCTGCGGTCCACGTCTTTTTCAGGGGATGTCCAGAGCACCCTCATGGACATGCCTTTTGATGGCGCTCGCCTTTTTGGTGAGAAAGCGGACAGTGCGCTGGCTCGCTTCAAGGACTCCCGGGCTACGGCCACGTCCTTGGGCCTCTCGGCCCGCGGCCACAAACTTCCGCTTTTCGCTCCTTTCGTGGCCAAGGAAGGGACACCTCCTCACGTCCGCCTAGCCACCGGCCGCAGAACCACCCTGCACGTGGTCGCGGACGTGGTTTCCGCCGAGGCGGTACTGGAGGACGACGCGGTCAGTCCACATCCACCCCGGCAGCATCCGCGTCAAAGCTTTCCTAGTCCGAGCTTTCAGGCCCATTCCACGCCAGTGGGCGGCAGAGTTCGCCATTACCTGCTCCACTGGCGTTCCATCACGTTGGACAGGTGGGTGCTGCAAATCGTCTGAAGGGGCTACTCCCTCCCCTTCGAGACGACCCCTCCAGCCATGCCACCGCAGCACCACCGTATCTCGGGGGATCATTTGAATCTTCTCTACTAGGAAGTTACGGCCCTCTTGGCCAAGGGGGCCGTCGAGCACTTCCGAGCCCAGAAGTAGGCCGTGGTTGCTATTCCCACTACTTTCTGGTTCCCAAGAAGGGCAAAGGGGACCTACGCCCTATCTTGGACCTCCGGAACGTCAATGCGTTCCTCCGGAAGGAACGGTTCAAAATGTTAACTTTGGCTCAGGTTCTAGCTGCCCTCGACCCTGGAGACTGGATGGTAGCGTTGGACTTGCAGGACGCATATTTCCACATCCCCGTCCTGCCGGCCCACCGGCGTTACCTGCGGTTCACGGTGGGTCAGGAGCACTTTCAGTTCACCGTGCTCCCCTTCGGCCTTACCAGTGCCCCTCGGGTGTTCACGAAAGTGATGGCGGTGGTCGCAGCTCATCTGCGCAGATCAGGGGTTCCAGACTTCCCCTATCTCGACGACTGGTTGTTGAAGGCGGGCTCGCCCCAGGCAGTCGTCTCCCACCTCCAGACTACGGCGGATCTCCTGCATTTGCTGGGGTTTTCCATCGACGTGCCGAAGTCACACCTGAGCCCCTCTCAGAAGCTCCTTTTCATCGGAGCGGTTCTCGATTCAGCACAGTTCCGGGTTCATTCCCCGGAACAGCGGGTCCGGGATATACAGGCCCTGATTCCCATCTTTCGGCCTCTATCCTGGGTTTCGGTCAGGCTAGTGTTGCGGCTTCTGGGGCTGATGGCCTCCTGCATCCTACTAGTGCATCACGCCAGGCGGCGCATGCGGGCTCTGCAGTGGGACCTGAAGTTTCAGTGGGCCCAGCATCACGGCAACCTGTCCAACCATGTCTTGATCTCGGAGGGCACTGCACAGCAGTTGCAGTGGTGGCTCACGGACCGCGATTGGGTCACGGGCAAGAGCCTCTCCCTACCCCTACTGGAGCATGTCGTAGTGACGGATGCGTCCCTCCTGGGATGGGGTGGCCATATGGGAGAGGCGGAGATCAGAGGCCTCTGGTCTCCGGCGGAGTCTCGCCTCCACATCAACTTGTTGGAGCTGAGAGCGATCCGACTTGCACTGAAAGCCTTCCTTCCCTCTGTCCGGGGAAGTGTCGTGCAGGTGTTCACGGACAACACCACCGCCATATGGTATTGCAACAAACAGGGCGGAGTGGGTTCGTGGACCCTTTGTCAGGAGGCTCTGCGCCTCTGGACATGGCTGGAACACCAGGGCATCACCCTGGTGGTTCAACATCTGGCGGGCTCTCTGAACGCCAGAGCAGACCAACTCAGCCGCCGGTGCATGATGGATCACGAATGGCGTCTGAACTCCGAGGTGGCGCAAGGTCTCTTTCAGCAGTGGGGAGAGCCTTGGTTAGATACGAAAACGCGCAATGTCAGCAGTTCTGCGCGTTGGAATTTCCAAGGCGGCACTCGTTCGGCGACGCTTTTCGTCGCGAGTGGAGTTGCGGTCTGTTGTACGCCTTTCCGCCTATACCACTTCTGCCCAGAGTGCTGAAGAAGATCAGGCACGACCGGGCCCAAGTCATCTTGGTGGCTCCGGATTGGGCACGAAGGTACTGGTATCCCGAGCTACTCAGTATGTTGACCGATCCTCCGATACGTCTGCCCCTTCGGGAGGATCTTCTGTCGCAGCAGCAGGGGACGGTCCTCCACCCGAACCTGTCCAGCCTCCACCTGCATGCGTGGAGATTGAGCGGCGGCAGTTGATGCCATTTGACTTGCCTCCTGAAGTCTGTGATATCATTCTGGCAGCCAGGCGTCCCTCCACAAAGACGGTATACGCCTGCCGGTGTTACAAATTTGTGGCATGGTGCACAGCAAAGATTCTCCTCTTTCTTCTTTCTTTGGCCCGGCAGGGCTCTGCCCTGGGCACCTTGAAAGGTTATCTTGCTGCCCTCTCTGCCTTCTTACGGCTTCCTGATCAGCCCTCTCTTTTCAAGTCCCCTGTAGTGTCACGCTTTCTTAAAAGCATTACTCACACGTTCCCTCCTGTCCCTTTCGTAATGCCTCAGTGGGACTTGAATCTTGTCTTAACATTCCTGATGTGCGCTCCCTTTGAGCCTCTTCACAATTGTCCTCTTCGTCTTCTAACTCTTAAGACTGCTTTCCTGGTAGCCATCACCTCGGCTAGACGGGTGAGTGAGCTCCAGGCTCTATCGTCCAAGCCTCCTTTTCTATCTGTTCATCCGGACAAGGTTGTCCTTCGGCCTCGTCCTTCCTTTCTACCGAAAGTGGTGACCCCCTTTCATCTTGGGCAATCTGTTACCTTGCCCACCTACTTTCCGCATCCTTCCAAAGAGGAAGAGCGGCTCCACCGTCTGGACCCAAAACGTGCGCTCTCCTTTTATTTGGACCGCACAAAACAGTTCAGAGTGGACGACCAGCTTTTCGTTGGCTACGTGGGTGCAAAGAAGGGAAAAGCTGTGCACAAACGGACCATCTCCCGGTGGGTCGTTTTGTGTATAAAAATCTGTTAGTCCTTGGCGAAAAAGGACCCTCCTGTTGGGCTGAGAGCCCATTCTACTCGGGCCACAGCGGCTACTACTGCTTTGGGACGGGGAGTCCCTTTGGAGGACATCTGTCAGGCGGCGACGTGGGCGTCGCTGCACACGTTTGCCAGGCACTATTGCCTAGACAGCCAAGTCCGGAGGGATGGCTTCTTTGGCCGTTCTGTCCTCCAGGACTTTCTGGTGTGATCTTGGTTCGCAGACCCACCACCGGGGTTGGTATTGCTTGGGTATCTATTCTAAGGTGAGGAATCTAACTAACGTGTCTCTTTCAGATGAACAAGTTACTTACCTTCGGTAACGATGTATCTGTAAGAAACATTAGTTAGTTAGATTCCTCACCGACCCACCCATCCTCCCCGTTCTGCGAACTGACATCTAGGGTTAAGGCTATCCCTTTCAGGGCACTAGAATTTTTTGGCGCCAGTGTCGGTCTCTTGCATGGCTCTGCGTTCCTGGCGCGGAAAGCTATGTACAAGAACTGACGTCAGCGCGCGAGGGCGGCGTCTAAGTACTCCGATGTCATTCCGGCGCACGACACCGACGACGGACGCGGAGCCGCAGACGACGCCTAGCGACGCGCAAGGGGTATTGCTGACGAAAAATCTTCCGGATCCAGTCTGACGCCTGGGGATATTCTAAGGTGAGGAATCTAACTAACTAATGTTTCTTACAGATACATCGTTACCGAAGGTAAGTAACTTGTTCGTCAAGAAATTAACTGCCACAAGTTTTGGCCTTCTATGCACTTTAAGAAAACTTTTTAGATGGCTACCAGAGCCAACAGGTAGAGAGGTGGTACAAGGCCTGGTAATTTCTTGAGTGGTTTACGGCAGTTCCTTGTATCTCGGAAGCCCAAAGTCCGTTTTGAAAAAACTTCAGGTTATAAAAAACGCTGCAACACGCCTCCTTCTAAAAATGCCCAATCACCATTCAGTAAGGACATTATTGGCGACCATGCATTGGCTCCCAGTAGAGAAAAGAATTCATTTAAAGACTCTATGCCTTGTACTTAAAGCAATTTACAACAAGCATTGGCATAGCCAATAGGTCTCGCCTTTGGGACCTTATAAGTGTTTAGCCATGCAACAGTTGATGTTGTTGCACCGGGGATAATGTGCTGGATAACTAAACACTTATAAGGTCAGAAAGCGAGACCTATTGGCTATGCCAATGCTTGTTTCCTCTTACTATGTCTGCTGCAGAATCAATTGTTTGATTTTGTGGAGAAAGATGTCCCTTCCTGCACAAAATCAATCAGCCGTGCAACGCAGGCACCCCTGCACCATGGTGCACGGGTGCCTGCGTTGGTGCATGGCAGCCCATACTGCACCAGCACTGGGGGAAAGGACAGAAATGCACTACATCTCATGTATACAGTGCATTCCTGCACTCTGATTTTGACGCAGGGCAGCGCAGCAAGATACCTTGCAGCGCTGCCTTCCACCAAAATCTAGTAAATTAGGCCCTCAGAGTGAGCATTGGGTCTACCTCTTTCAGCCACTGGTTTGAGACTTTGTCAATCATGCCGTGGGTCAGCTCTGTGAATTATCAACCTCTCATCTATCCCACCTAATGACATTTGCGGTTTGCTTGTATCCTTCCACCTCCACTGGAGTGCATGCATTGAGCTGAACGAATAACTCCCTACCCCGTCCAGCTGGCATCCTCCTGTGTGTCTCACTCTAATGTGCTAACATATTAAACCCTGACCTATTGACTTTGCCAATGCTTACTTTAAGAATTCTTGCTGTGTAGCCTATTTGTTCCATTCCTTTAGGAAAAGGTCAGTGAAATTTCTCCAAATTAATTTGCTCCACTCTTTTCTCAGTGCAGGTTTCATTAGTAGAAATGTGCCTGTTTCCCACGTGGAAGTGGTGCCTGTAGAAACAAGGAGAAACCGCAAACAAAAGACAGGCTCACCTCCTGCAAATGAAGTTTGTCCGCTCTGATAAATTGGGGCTTACTCCTGGTTTACTAGTAAATGTAGGAGTATGCGCAGAGCAGTACAAGAGTTAGACACAGTCAAATATTGAGACCCGAATCGAGCTGGGCCAGTGAAGCTGGACCATCATGTAGCCCCGCAAGGTTGAACCAGCCCAGGAGATCTCTTCTCTCCTGAGTGATCAATGGGTATTGTATACAGCAGGTCAGGGTTGTCTGCAATCTCACAGTTCATTAAGTAAAGAGCAGCCTCGTTATGGAGTGACTTTTAAAATGATAGATTTTTATTTATGGAGAGGTTTCCAGCCATTAATCTGAGAGGAGGGACGCACCAAAGGAGAAGCGGGTCCATTAATGATTTGACATTAGTAATTTAATTAACTTGGGGCTCTGACTATCATTGCAGAAAATGAAACATTAGTTCTACACTGATTCGCAGAGCGTTTACCATCTTTAACACCGAGCCCCTCACCTTTCAGTTTCGTCCATCGGCTCGTGCTGTCCGAGCCGGAAGTAATTTGCATGTCTACGAGCTTGGCAAGACTAGAGAGAATGACGAAAACCGAGGGTGCGCTCGGGGACAGACATTGCTTTTGAAACTTTTGCAAAGGACAAAATAAACTGTAAAATTTCAAAGTTTGCAAAGTTGTTTGCTTTTCCATTTCATTGTGAAAATCTTGACTTTTCTGGCCATTTCGTTTTTACACCTATCTTCATTTAACACTAACAAAATAGTTCTGCTTTGAAATATTTTGCAGAAAACAGTGTGGGTGTTTCTGCTGTATAAGGCCCCTCCCCAGCTCGGTTGCATTCAATTGCAATGAAAATAATCCAGCTGTGTGATGAACACGATCTCTCAACACAGAAAAAAATGTTTACGGGATGTAAAGATGAACATTTTGCAAGTATTGTGTCAGGGAACTTCGCAAAACTTTGTCAGGAACAAAAAACACTGTATAGCACTAATAAAAATCCATTATGGATTTGAAAATGTTTCCCTTGTGTTGAATTCTATTGACAATTGCTGGAGAGTTAGTACAGATCACTGGTGTTGGCTGTGTATGGCAAGGGAAGAAGGGAAACAAGCATTGGCTGTGAAAGTAATACGACCGCGCGAATAAACAAGCCGAGGTGACAAGAAGGGCTGGGCGAGAAGGGAGGGGGGAATGCCAGCATCAGAGGAGCCTGATTAAAGCTGACGAAAAGGGAGGGGGAGAAGGGAGGAGGGAGTGCGAGCAGCAGCTGTGCACGTGCACGCCATCGTGCACTCAAGCTTTAGGCCTGCCAAATCATGTGGGTAGCACTTTTGAAAGCCCACTTACAAAATGTCTCAAAGAGACAGCTTGCGCTGTCTCAGCGAGACCTAAAAAAGGTTCCAAGCTGATCCAGGACCTTATTATCCCTTATAATCCAGTGAGATCTCTACGTTCTTTTGATCATTTGTTACTTATTGTTCCCCATGTCAAGAAATCCAGAGCAGGTGGTCACTCTTATGCTTATATTGCCCCGAAGCTGTGGAACTCTCTTCCGCTTCATATGAGACAATTGCAATCCGAACTGAAATTTAGGAAACTACTAAAGACATACTGTTCGAGTAGTTTCGGGATGTTAGCTGCACTGTGCCTAGTTAGTGCCGGGTGCCCCTTCTGGGTAGCTGTGCACTTCATACATTCAGAATAATAGAATCCAATTAGGAATGGGCACGGCAGTGCCCTGGTGGGAAGCCCCCACCCCTATATTTAAAAAAACCTTTTAGTAACTTCATGGTGTCTAATGGGCTTTCTGTCTGTCCCTCCCAGGGGATGAGGGGGCAGAAAGACTGATCATTTTTAGGGGGTTCTGGAGCACAAGCCCTTGTCTAAGGGGCCGCACCCTCTATCCCTGGTGTGTAGTGGGTGGATCCCTGCTTGGGGATCGCTCTCCGGTTTCAATCCCCTAGCAGGGATAAACTCAGAGGTAGAGGTACCATGGGAAAGGGGAGATTCTCCCCTTTCTAACAATACCTCTCTTGAGAGAATCAGTGCTCAGGAGCCCGAGATATGCCTCCGAACACTGATTAATTTAAAGTAAAATGGGCCCATTTGCTTGTTTTACTTTCACTATCTGAAAGAGACATGTTAGTGATAGATTCCTTACCTTAGAATATTCCCAGGCGTCAGACTGGATTCGGAAAGTTTTGCCAGCAGTACCAATGCACGTTAGTCGGTCGCGTCGTGCGGCTCCGCTTCAGTCGCTGGCGTCGTAAGCGCCGAGATGACGTCACGGAGACTACTTAGGCGCCACCCATGCGCACTGACGTCAGTTCTTTCTTTTTCCGCGCCAGCAAGCGCAGATCTGGTTAGAGAACGTACCTTAGTCGCTTTTTGACTACCCTTTTTGAGACTTTTTGTCTCCTTTTCCTCCTTGGTGCACGTAGGGATGCCTGGATTTAAGTCTTGTGGGGCCTGCCGTCACAATATGTCGGTGGCGAACCCCCACGATGTTTGCCTCTACTGCCTGGAGACCGACCACGACTCCCGATCCTGCCGGGACTGTCGGGCCATGGCCCCGAAGGCCTTGAGGGAGCGGCGCCGGAAGCTGCTGGAGGTCCGGCACTCGTCCCAGCGCCGTTCCAGGTCCAGGGACCGTTCCCGGGAAAGCTCCCGGGGCCGCAGTCGTTGCTCCTCGGGCTCCAAGTCTTTGCCCTCGGATTCAGGTAAGAGATGACACAAAAAGAAGTCAAAGAAGTGAGTTCGCTCTCCAACGTTCCCCCGTCGGTCCTCGGATGCAGACGAAGGGGACAGGGGTTCTGCCCCTGCGGCTCCTTTGGAGCCTGGGAGTCCCGCGGCCTACCCACTTTACCCGGGTCCGTCGGCGACTCCCGAACAGGTGCAAAAAATTCTTGCTACCATTGACTGCCTCTTTAGGCCTCAGGCTCCCGCCGGCGCGCCTTCGGGCCCTGCGGTCCCGTGTCCGGATCCTGTTGGGCCGCCGGCGGATCCAGCTTTGGCGCCACAGGATCCTGCGCCGTTGGCTCCAGCCCCGGCACCACAAGGTCCAGCGCTGCTGGCGCCGGCCCCAGTGCCACCCTCGGGTCCGCCTCCGGCACTGCAGTGGATGCCGTTCGTCCCGCCCTTGCCCCGGTTACAGGACCATTTTGTTCCTACCTGGGATCCGCATTGGGATGAGGTGCTGGCTCGGCCCCGGCCAGTACAAACGACAGTGATCCTCAAATGGTTAGGATAAGGATTAGATAAATTTAGTTCAGAAGCGATACTATATTCTGGAAGTCCAGCCGGACAACCAATTTAATTTTGCAATAAAACAATGCACACATATAGGAACAAAATACTTGTGGGACACAGTCCTGTATCCAATTAGAACAGTAACATTACAAAACAAACAAAGGCATTTCAGGCAAGACAATAGGAGCTTTTTACATTATCCAATGTTTTAAGCTTTTTCAAAACAGCGAATGCACTTTTTTACACAATGGATTAATGCGCATGCTGTTTTAGTAGGGGTCGACGACGTTTCGATCCTGTTACGAGGGTACTAGGATCATCATCAGGACATTAATGTGTACATGCCTGATTGTAACCGAAATTGCCTTGGAAAGGTGGTCGAGAAGAAATCGTATCCACGAAGGGAGCGAGGTCCCGAGGGTGGAGGGGAACTGGAGTCGTGAGAATGCACAGTCCGGCCGGTGCCTTGAGCATCAACGATAGCCAGGTTAAGTGACGGTTCACTATATTAAGCTGAAGAAGAATCCAACAGTTGACGGTCCAACAATTCTAGCAATGGTTCGTATAATTGAGGCGGCATGACAATGCACGGGATCCAGCCAGGTCCTCAGGTGCGGTGAACCGGCCGGCGCAGTTTCCAGCTCCGTATGTTCCTTCTACGTCGCCGAGGTCTGTTCCCCACGCGGCAGAGGTGGAGGACGACTGGTAGGGGTCCGAGGACCCTCTTGCCCGTCAGTGTGACTCCGAGCAGGGCTGGTTGGACGAATTGGACGATGCCGGCGACCTCGATGTCTCTTCTGACCCGGGGTTTGCCTCTCCCCCGCCTACCATGGAGGAGGGCGCCTCCTACACGATGGTGCTCCGTCGGGCAGCTGAGTTCCTTAACCTTGATCTACCTACGGTGGCCCTCAAAACTAATCTCCTCACTGAGGTGCTCCAGACGGCGTCCACTTCGTCGGAGCCCCTGCTCCCTTTTAGCGAGGCCCTCACTGACGTTTTGTTGGGCACTTGGTCGCGGCTAGCCACAGGGGCCCCTGTGGATAAGAATGTCGCCAGGCGACAACGCCCAGCGCCTGGTGATCCCGCTTTTCTGACCACTCATCCTATGCGTGAGAGCCTGGTCATCCAAGCCTCGACGTCACAGTGTGCCTTTCCCACGTCTCCACCGGATAAGGACTCTAAGAAGCTGGAGCAGTTCGGTAAGCGGTTGGTCTGTTCGGCCAGCTTGGGGCTGCGGTCAGTGAACACCGCCTGTTTATTGGGCCGCTATTCCCATGCGGTGTGGGATACAGTTGCATAGGTGTTGCCTCAGTATCCTGAGGAGACCCACGCTGTGCTGTCCCAAGCTGTTGCTGAGGGTAAGGATGCGGCTAAGTTCGCCATTCGGTGTGGTTTTGACACCGTGGACTCACTGGGTAGGGCGATTTCTACGACTGGCGCTTCGCCGCCACGCCTGGTTGCGATCTACCGGGTTCTCGCCCGATATCCAAAGCTCACTCATGGACATGCCCTATGATGGCACTCGCCTGTTTGGTGATAAGGCCGACAATGCACTGGAGCGTTTTAAGGACTCGCGGGCCACGGCCAAGTCCTTGGGTCTTTCTGCAAGAAGCCCGGCCACTCCTGGTTTTCGTTCCTTTCGTGGCCAAGGCAGAGGTGCCCAGGCATGTTCCTTCACCAAGCCTGTGCAAAACCACCCTCAGCGCGGCCGCGGCTTCTCCAGGGGTGGGTCTGGGAATCAGCGTGGGGGTCAGTCTACCTCCGCCCCCACTGCTTCTACCTCCAAACCTTCCTAATCCGAGCTTTGTAGAGCACCCCACGCCGGCGGGTGGCAGAATCCGTCACCACTTCCCCAACTGGCACAATATCACTTCGGACAAGTGGGTGTTGTAGATCATCCGCAAGGGTTATTCCCTTCCTTTTCTGTCCTCCCCTCCAGCCATGCCACCTCGGTGCCACCACATGTCGGTGGAACACTTGGTACTTCTCCAGCAGGAAGTCACAGCCCTCTTGGCCAAGGGGGCCATCGAGTGTGTTCCTTGGCCGGAAGTAGGGAGTGGTTGTTGTTCCCACTACTTTCTGGTCCCCAAGAAGGACAATGGGGGCCTGCGCCCCATCTTGGACCTCCTGAACGTCAATCGCTTCCTCCGGAAGGAGAAGTTCAAAAGGCTGACTCTGGCCTTGGTTGCCCTCGACCCTGGAGACTGGATGGTAGCGTTGGACTTGCAGGACGCATATTTTCACATCCCCGTCCTGCCGGCCCACCGGCGTTACCTGCTTTTCACGGTCGGCCCGGAGCATTTTCAGTTTGCCGTACTTCCCTTCGGCCTTACCATCTCCCCTCGGGTGTTCACAAAAGCGATGGCGGTGGTCGCAGCTAATCTGCGCAGGTCAGGGGTGTCAGTCTTCCCCTACCTCGACGACTGGTTGTTGAAGGCGGGCTCGCCCCAGGCAGTCGCCTCCCACCTCCAGACTACGGCCAACCTCCTGCATTTGCTGGGGTTCTCCATCAACGTGCCAAAGTCGCACCTGAGTCCCCCTCAGAAGCTCCTCCCTTCATCATAGCAGTTATGGATTCGACACGGTTTCGGGTTTATCCTCCCGAGCAGCGAGTCCGGGATATTCATGCTATGATTCCGATATTTCAGCCTCTATCCCGGGTTTCATTCAGGATGACCCTCCGGCTCCTGGGCCTGATGGCCTCCTGCATCCTGCTTGTGCAACATGCCAGATGGCATATGCGGGCTCTGCACTGGGACCTGAAGTTCCAGTGGGCACAGCATCAGGACAACCTGTCCGATCATGTTCAGATCTCGGAGGGCACTGCACGACAATTGCAGTGGTGGCTCACAAATCGCAATTGGGTCAATGGCAGATCCCTCTCCCTTCCCCAACCGGAGCACACAGGGGTGATGGATGCGTCCCTCCTGGGATGGAGGGCCCACATGGGAGAGGCAGAGATCAGAGGCCTCTGGTCTCCGGCGGAGTCCCAGCTCCATATCAGTCTTTTGGAGCTTTTACACTGAAGGCATTCTTTCCCTCTGTCCGTGGTAGTGTGGTGCAGGTGTTCATGGAAAACACCATATCCATGTGGTATTGCAACAAGCAGGACGGGGTGGGGTCGTGGACCCTATGTCAGGAGGCTCTACACCTCTGGATGTGGCTGGAACATCAAGGCATCACCTTGGTGGTTCAACACCTGGCAGGTTCTCTGAACGCCAGGTGCTTGATGGATCACGAATGGCGTCTGCACTCGGACGTGGCGCAAGGTCTCTTTCTGCAGTGCGGAGAGCCTTGGTTAGATCTATTCGCCACCGAAGAGAACGCGCAATGTCATCAATTCTGCACGTTGGAATTTCCAAGGCGGCACTCGCTCGGCGACGCTTTTTGTCGCGAGTGGAGTTGCGGTCTGTTGTATGTCTTTCCGCCTATACCACTTCTGCCCAGAGTGCTGAAGAAAATTCGGTGCGACCGGGCCCAAGTCACCCTTGTGGCTCCGGATTGGGCACGAAGATATTGGTATCCCGAGCTACTGAGCATGGCGATCGATCCCCCGATCCGACTGCCTCTTCGGGACGCAACAGCAGGGGACGGTTCTCCACCCGAACCTGTCCAGCCTCCACCTCCATGCATTGAGCGGCGACAGTTGACAGCTTTCGATCTTCCTCCCGAAGTCCTTGATGTCATTATGCCAGCCAGGCGTCCCTCCACTAAAACGGCATACCCCTGCCGGTGGAACAAGTTTGTGGCATGGTGCACAGCTAAGGCTGGGGATCCCCTTTCTGCCCCTCTTTCCGAAGTCCTTCTGTTTCTGCTTTCGTTGGCCAAGCAGGGCTCTGCTCTGGGCACTATCAAAGGTTATTTTTCTGCCATCTCCGCCTTTCTAAGGCTTCCAGATCAGCCTTGTGTCTTTAAGTCCCCGGTTGTTACCTGTTTCCTGAAAGGCATTACGCACATGTTTCCTCCTGTGCCGTTTGTAGGAGAGTAGGGTCTGCTTTCTATGTTCACCCCCACTTTTTGCTTTTGCTTTACTGGTTTTCGACTTAGATGTGGCTGTGGGCCTGCTAATCAGCCCCACAGCCCTGCTGTTCTCTCTCTAAATTAATACTATGTACTTTAGGTGCATAACCCAATTGGATAGGATCACCTTATTGGCCCCTGTACAGTGTACCTTAGGTACCCAGGGCATAGGTGTACCCTAGGCCCACCAGGGGCTGCAGCATGTATTATGCCACCCCTGACCTGGCCTTCCATTATGACACAACTGGCTGATCACTCAGCTGGGGCAAGGTCGTGTAATCACCCCTTGCTTAGGTGTAGTATTCCTATACCTACCTTATATATAGACACATGTGTACCTATCAGCCACTCTTATGGCAGGCCTTAACAATCCTGGAGGCAGAGTGCTTGGTAACATGTGACATAGTGCTCTAGCATGAGCTGAGCCTGTCTGCAGCTTTCGGAACCATGTCCTTATAGCTGTTCTATGATATAGCCTACCATATACTCTTAAAGTGCCTTATAATCTTAGACGGTTATGGTAACTATGGTTTGGCTTTATCAAAACATGTCGTGTAAGGTGTCTAACACTTTGGAATAATACCCCCATCCCATTTCTGGGGATGAGGACATTATCCCTCCCTTCTAGAGGGAGAAGACATGTTGAAACCTACTTACCCGGTTAAAGTTAACCAGAGCCCCAGCATCACAAAATGGATGCTGCTGCCACGACACAAGTCTGACCTCCTGCTGCTGGGAGTGATCCCGGCACGGGAGGCTTGGACAATAGGTTTCCTGCCTTGGGAGGTGCGAGCACCACCCCAGACAGGCCTTAGTGTATTGGGGTAGGGAGGGATGAAATAAACTAGACACTGCCTGGGGCACACAAGATGTCCCATGCATAGTCCAGTTCAAACCGGTGCTGGGGCACTCCAGCTCCAGTCCTGGCGCGAAACTGGACAAAGGGAAGGGGGTGTAACCACCCCCCTCCCAGGTCCCACCCATAAGGCGTGACCTAGCAGGCAACCCAGCCCCCCCAGATTAGTATAAGTGTGGTAGCTGGGCCCCAGGAGATTAGATTACCCTGAACCTGCAACTTGAACAGAAACTCTGGACCTTCGACATTCGACGAAAGAAGAAGACTGAAGAATCTCCCTTGTGGCCAAGGAGTGGTCACCCTGTGCAAACAGGCACCATCAAGAGACTTACCCTTTGCTTTGCTGAAGTTCTACGAGGGACCGACTGCAGAGCCTGACCAGAGCCTTGACTTCCAAACTTCTCCGACCCTGATCCACATCCACAGCCGAGCTGAGATCCGTGGAGGCGACGAGAGACGTGGGACCGGCTACCTGGGAAAAGTGGCGAGTATCTTCCAGCGCAGCTTCTGAGGCACCCTCGAGGTTGTGCACCGGGGATTGAGAAGCCCCAACCCCAAGCACCATCTGCACCGAAGATCAGCGCCCCACACTCCACGAGTCCTGCGTGGGGCCCTTCTGCATTTTTCCTGCTTGCCGCGTCTGTCCGGTTACTTGCCCGTTGGCTAGTAACCTCTGTGACGACACACCTTTAATTTTCCACTGCTGGTTTGGCTCCTCCAGACTGGCTCCTGCTCCTCTGCGAAAGAGAAGCACCCCAGACCTTCCTGGTCTGCACCAGAAGCAAGTCCTCCATTCTTCGTGGGTTCCGCTTGCCAAGGCTTGGTGAGTCCTAGTTCGACTTCGACGCCGCCGACAGCACGAGCCTTCGTGGGACAGCTCGCCTCCTGGTCCTGGTCGTCCTCGACGTCTCCTGGTACCCGTGGCTGCTGCGACAAGCTTCACCTCTTCACCTGCAATCTCCCGGCATCGCCTGGTTCCTTCCTGGTTCCACGTGGTCACTGGCTAGTGAGCCAGACTCTGTCCCTTCTGCTTGCAGGTATCCTTCCTTCTTGATCCCAGCCTTGGGATCCACCGGACACTCTTCACTGACTGCCTGTCAGCATCTTTCCTTCAGGCATCCATAGGAGTCGACGACGAAACCCGACGCAACTTCACACCTATGCACCCGCAGCCCGTGGGCTAGGTAACTTGGGTACTCCGGTGCTCATCAGGGTATTGAGTATCCTAGTGTCTAGTTCTCAAGTCTCGACTTCCTAGTTACTCCAGAAGTGTCCTAAATCTTATTATTTCTAAACTGTACTATTTCTATCGATTATACGCATTACGCGTGAGTGTTTCCACTCTGCACCTGAATCCCGTGGGCCTCCCACTTCCTAACCTTTGGTAGCATAGTGTAGCCCCAGCGATTGCCTAGGCCTATCCTATTTCCGTGACAGTGGTCCTTATACCACTTACTTAGTATATGGTTTGCGTGGCCCCTAGGGCCTAACTGTATTACTTACCTGTGTGACTTAATGTATGCTTAAATAAGACTGTGTTGTACTTACCTCGAATCTCATAAAGAGTGCTGAGGGTTTCACTAGAATAAATTCACTTTATTTTATATATATATCTGTTGTGGTGTCCTTTCATTTGGTATTCAAGGGGTTACACATGGTATAACAGCTGGCTTCACATGCCATTCAGAGTTTAGCCTAAGACTGCTCTTGTCCATGCTACCACTAGGATAGCTGGTCTATAAGGTTGACTTTACAACCAATCACCATAAGGGTTGTTTGGACTGATATAAGGTGTACACTAGAACTAGTGACATCATACATCAGGCCAACTTCTCACATTGGTGAGCAGCGGTTGGGATCTGAGCTTGCTGTTGTAATACCATTGTAATCTTGAGATACTAAATTGAAAGATCAGACAGATATTGTTTAGGTACATATAACATAGATTATAATACTTAAGTCCTACTGGACTTAGTTGTTGTAGGTTGAAGGGCCTAGCACACCCTGACTACAACTACTAGAGAAGTTTAGTAGATACAACTGGTGTAGGTAGGTGCACACACCACACCCTCACTAGATCATGTCTCTGGGAGGAGATCAAGTTGATACTCTCTCAGGAGGGGTAGATCCTAAAAATATCCCCTCTAGATATGCTACCCTAACTTTTCAGGAGATGAGACAATTGTGAACCTCCAGAAAGTTAAAACAGGGTGCAAACCCTACCCTCATTCAGCTAGTAGAGATCCTAGAGGAGTATGATGCTCATAGGGCCTCCCAGGCTGGTACCCTAGGTACAGGTGAGGGTCTACCCAGTACAGATGAGTCAGATGGGACTTCAGATGAGGAGGTAGACAGCCAGGTCGAAGTAGGAAGACTTAGCCAGGCTAACTTAAGCTTGCATGGGAGTCTGAATGCCCCCCCCCCCCATTTAGACCCCCAAGTGGACTTAAACAGAGAAACAGGAGAGACAGATCCCCTTCAAGGGAATCCATCCACTCCCATGTCTCTAACAGCTCCAATGCCTCTTCTCACAGGGGAATGACTTCCCCACAGAGAAAAGAGCATGAAGCCAGAATGAGGGAAGCTAATCTGAGGATTGAGAGTGAAGAACTTGCCCTTGCCAAGGAGAAGCTTGCTCTGGCTACAGAGCAGAAGTTAAGTGGGTTAGAACCCACTGGTGGCAGCAATATCCCTAAGGATAGAGACAGGACCTATGATAATAGAAACCTGAGCAAGATTGTCCCTCCCTACAAGTGTGGGGATGACATCCACAAATGAATAACTGCTTTGGAGAGAGCCTGCGAAGTACAGCAGGTACCCCAAAGTCAGTGGGCAGCTATCTTGTGGCTCTCCTTTTCTGAGAAAGGTAGAGACAAGCTCCTCACAGTTAGTGATGAGGATGCTGACAATTACACTGTCCTGAAGAGTGCTCTAATTGATGGGTTTGGCCTAACCACTGAACAATACAGGTTGTTGTTCAGGGATACCCAGAAGACACAGACTCAGGACTGGACTGACTTTGTAGATTGTGCCACTAAGGCTTTGGAAGGCTGGCTATTGGGAAGTAAGGTTAAGGACTATACAGGATTGTATAATTTGATCATGAGAGAACAAATCCTTAACAACTGTCAAAACCAGCTACTGCATCAACACTTGATTGACTCTGACCTAACTTCTCCCCAAGAATTGGGAAAGAAGGCAGATAGATGGGTCAGGACTAGAGTTAAGCAGAAAAACCAGAACCAGGGCAGTGATCAGAAAAAGGCAGACCAGAAGGGTAATGATCAGAAACAAAAAGACCAGAAGTCTTCACCAGGCCCCCAAAAGGCTCAGGGGGAGGGTGGTCCCAAAAAGGATAAAAAAAAAGATGTCCAAAAGAAACCATGGTGCAACTATTGTAAGTCAAACTCACATTGGTTTAGTGAGTGCACCAAAAAGGATAAGCCCCCAGCCACCATTGCCCCTAAGGCAACTGTACCCCCTAGTTCAGCAGTAAGCTGGGGGTTCCCAGCAAAAGGTTGTAGTAGGGTTAACCCTGGGAACTGAGGAGGATTCTGGCCTAGTCAGTATACCTACTCAGGCTGTTCTGATCTGTGATGGGGACATAGCTTTGTCCTCTACTATAGGCCCCAGTAACCTGGGCAAGTACAGACAGACTCTTTTTATCAACCAGAGAATGGCTCAGGCCTACAGGGACACTGGGGCTAGTGTCACAATGGTGACACCTGCCTTTGTGGACCCTGGACAGATCATGCTAGGTGAGAATTACCTAGTGACCAACGCTAGCAATGCCACTACTTCCCATAGTGTGGCAATTGTTAACTTCTCCTGGGGAGGGGTAACTGGCCTCAAGAAAGTTGTTAGTTCAGACCTTCCTGTGGAGTGTTTATTGGGCAATGATCTTGAAACTTCAGTTTGGTCTGAAGTGGAGTATAGGACCCATGCAGAAATGCTGGGGATAGATGCACATGTCCTTGCTGTGACCAGGTCACAGGCCAAAAAGTGCAACACTGAACAGGTGCTGGATCCTGGGACAATGGACCAGACACAACCCAAGAGAAAGGGCAGTAGGGTTATGGCTGTGCCTTCCCCCCTGCCTCAGGTGGTGGATCAGCCCTCACAGGAGGATGATTCTGAGAGCCCTGAAGGAACTGTCCTAGAAGAACTTGAACCTGATCAGGTTGAGTTTCTTGGGACAGGGGGACCTTCAAGGGCAGATCTGAGGCATGCACAATTAGACTGCCCCTCTCTTGAACTCCTCAGACAGCAGGCTGCTGCTGAGGCTGCAGGGAATGCTCAAGGTACCCATAGAGTGTATTGGGATGAAGGGCTACTGTATTCAGAGGCTAGAGACCCCAAGCCTGGTGCATCCAGGAGGTTGGTCATACCACTGAAGTTCAGAGGCTTCCTTCTTACCTTGGCCCATGATATTCCCCTTGCAGGACACTTAGGCCAGACTTGGGACAGGCTTGTCCCTCACTTTCACTGGCCTCATATGTCAGAAGATACAAGGAGTTTTGTCGCTCCTGTGTCACCTGTCAAACCAGTGGCAAATCAGGTGGCACCACAAGGGCCCCCCTCATACCACTACCTGTGGTGGGGGTTCCCTTTGAGAGAGTGGGCATAGATATTGTAGGACCAATGGACCCACAAACAGCATCTGGGCACAGATTTATACTGGTGATAGTGGACCATGCCACCAGGTATCCAGAGGCTATTCCCCTAAGGACCACAACAGCTCCTGTTGTGGCAAGGGCCCTACTTGGAGTATTCTCCAGAGTGGGCTTTCCAAAGGAGGTCATTTCTGACAGAGGTGCCAACTTCATGTCAGGCTATTTGACTGCAATGTGGAAGGAGTGTGGTGTGAACTACAAGTTCACCACACCCTATCACCCACAGTGCAATGGGCTTGTGGAGAGATTCAACAAGACCCTAAAGGGAATGAGAAAAGGTTTACCAGACAAGCTTAGGCGAAGATGGGACATCCTTTTACCCTGCCTTCTGTTTGCTTACAGAGAGGTCCCACAAAAGGGGGTTGGCTACTGCCCTTTTGAGCTTTTGTTTGGGCATCCTGTAAGAGGACCCCTATGTTTAGTAAGGGAAGGATGGGAGAGACCTCTCAGACAACCCAAACTTGATATAGTGGATTATGTACTTGGTCTCCGCTCCAGGATGGCAGAGTATATGAAGAAGGCTTCTAAAAACCTTGAGGCTAGCCAAGAACTCCAAAAAGCTTGGCATGACCAAAAGGCTGTGCTGACTGTTTACCAGCCAGGGCAGAAAGTGTGGGTGTTGGAGTCAGTGTCCCCAGCAGCACTCCAAGACAAATGGTCTGGACCCCACCCTATTGTTGAGAAAAAGGGAGAAGTCACCTACTTGGTGGACCTTGGGACTCCCAGAAGCCCCCACAGGGTGCTTCATGTCAACAGATTGAAGGCATATGTTGACAGGGCAGACATGGGGTTACTCATGGCTACAGATGAGGGGCAGGAGGAAGAGAGTGACCGTCTCCCAGACCTGTTGACTCAGAACCCTGATGATGGCTCAGTTGATGGTGTGGTCTTTTCTGACAGCCTCACTGTCCATCAGCAACAGGACTGCAGACAAGTTCTGCAATCCTACAGACATATGTTCTCTCTGACCCCAAGTCAGACAAACTGGTGCACCCATGAGGTGGACACTGGTGACAGTCTGCCTGTGAAGAGTAAAATCTACAGGCAACCTGACCATGTCAGGGACTGCATAAAAGTTGAGGTACAAAAGATGTTGGAGCTGGGAGTCATTGAACCTTCAGAGAGCCCTTGGGCTAGTCCTGTAGTTCTTGTGCCAAAACCTCACACCCAAGATGGTAAGAGAGAGATGAGGTTTTGCGTAGACTACAGAGGTCTCAATGCTGTCACTAGGACAGATGCCCACCCAATACCTAGGGCAGATTAGCTCATTGACAGACTGGCAGCTGCTAAGTTTTTGAGCACATTTGACCTGACAGCAGGCTACTGGCAAATCAGACTAGCTGAGAATGCAAAGGCCAAAACTGCTTTCTCGACCCCAGGAGGACATTATCAATTGTGGTAATGCCCTTTGGTTTGAAGAATGCACCTGCCACTTTCCAAAGGCTGGTGAATCAAGTCCTTACTGGGTTGGATGACTACTGTGCAGCTAATCTTGATGATATTGCTGTCTTTAGCTCCACCTGGGAGGATCACCTGGTCCACCTGAGGAATGTTTTAGAGGCCCTGCAAAAGGCAGGCCTCACTATCAAGGCCACTAAGTGCCAGATAGGGCAGAGCAAGGTTGTGTACCTGGGCCACCTAGTTGGTGGGGGTCAGGTTCAACCACTGGAGAGCAAGATCCAGACCATAAAGGACTGGACTCCTCCAACTACCCAGACTCAGGTCAGAGCTTTCTTGGGCCTGACTGGGTACTACAGAAAGTTTGTTAAGAACCATGGGTCCATTGTGACACCACTTAATGACTTGACCTCCAAGAAAATGCCAAAGAAAGTTCAGTGGACAGTAAGCTGTCAAAAAGCATTTGATGACCTGAAGCAGGCCATGTGCAGTGCACCTATTCTGAAAAGTCCAGACTACTCCAAAGAGTTCATTGTCCAGACAGATGCTTCTGAGTTGGGTGTGGGAGCTGTTCTTTCACAACTAAATATAGATGGTCAAGACCAGCCCATTGCTTTTATAAGTAGAAGGCTGACCCCTAGAGAGAAACGTTGGTCAGCTATTGAGAGGGAGGCCTTTGCTGTGGTTTGGGCCCTGAAGAAGCTGAGGCCATACTTGTTTGGCACTCACTTCAAGATTCAGACAGACCATAAGCCCCTCTTGTGGCTAAATCAGATGAAGGGTGAAAATCCCAAACTTCTTAGGTGGTCCATTTCCCTACAGGGGATGGACTTCACAGTGGAACATAGACCTGGGACTGACCATGCCAATGCAGATGGACTCTCCAGATATTTCCACTTAGAACATGAAGACTCAACTGGTCAAGGTTAGTTTAATGTCCCTAAGATTGGGGGGGGGGGAATTGTGTAGGAGAGTAGGGTCTGCTTTCTATGTTCACCCCCACTTTTTGCTTTTGCTTTACTGGTTGGTTTTCGACTTAGATGTGGCTGTGGGCCTGCTAATCAGACCCACAGCCCTGCTGTTCTCTCTCTAAATTAATACTATGTACTTTAGGTGCATAACCCAATTGGATAGGATCACCTTATTGGCCCTTGTACAGTGTACCTTCGGTACCCAGGGCATAGGTGTACCCTAGGCCTACCAGGGGCTGCAGCATGTATTATGCCACCCCTGACCTGGCCTTCCATTATGACACAACTGGCTGATCACTCAGCTGGGGCAAGGTCGTGTAATCACCCCTTGCTTAGGTGTAGTATTCCTATACCTACCTTCTATATAGACACATGTGTACCTATCAGCCACTCCTATGGCAGGCCTTAACAATCCTGGAGGCAGAGTGCTTGGTAACATCTGAGATAGTGCTCTAGCATGAGCTGAGCCTGTCTGCAGCTTTCGGAACCATGTCCTTATAGCTGTTCTATGATATAACCTACCATATACTCTTAAAGTGCCTTATAATCTTAAACGGTTATGGTAACTATGGTTTGGCTTTATCAAAACATGTCGTGTAAGGTGTCTAACACTTTGGAATAATACCCCCATCCCGTTTCTGGGGATGAGGACATTATCCCTCCCTTCTAGAGGGAGAAGACATGTTGAAACCTACTTACCCGGTTAAAGTTAACCAGAGCCCCAACATCACAAAATGGATGCTGCTGCCACGACACAAGTCTGACTTCCTGCTGCTGGGAGTGATCCCGGCACGGGAGGCTTGGACAATAGGTTTCCTGCCTTGGGAGGTGCGAGCACCACCCCAGACAAGCCTTAGTGTATTGGGGCAGGGAGGGATGAAAGAAACTAGACACTGCCTGGGGCACACAAGGTATCCCATGCATAGTCCAGTTCAAACCGGTGCTGGGGCACTCCAGGCCCAGTCCTGGCGCGAAACTGGACAAAGGGAAGGGGGTGTAACCACCCCCCTCCCAGGTCCCACCCATAAGGCGTGACCTAGCAGGCAACCCAGCCCCCCAGATTAGTATAAGTGTGGTAGCTGGGCCCCAGGAGATTAGATTACCCTGAACCTGCAACTTGAACAGAAACTCTGGACCTTCGACATTCGACGAAAGAAGAAGACTGAAGAATCTCCCTTGTGGCCAAGGAGTGGTCACCCTGTGCAAACAGGCACCAACCATCAAGAGACTTACCCTTTGCTTTGCTGAAGTTCTACGAGGAACCGACTGCAGAGCCCGACCAGAGCCTTGACTTCCAGACTTCTCCGACCCTGATCCACATCCACAGCCGAGCTGAGATCCGTGGAGGCGACGAGAGACGTGGAACCGGCTACCTGGGAAAAGTGGCGAGTATCTTCCAGCGCAGCTTCTGAGGCACCCTCGAGGTTGTGCACCGGGGATTGAGAAGCCCCAAGCACCATCTGCAACGAAGATCAGCCCCCCACACTCCACGAGTCCTGCGTGGGGCCCTTCTGCATTTTTCCTGCGTGCCGCGTCTGTCCAGTTACTTGCCCGTTGGCTAGTAACCTCTGTGACGACACACCTTTAATTTTCCACTGCTGGTTTGGCTCCTCCAGACTGGCTCCTGCTCCTCTGCGAAAGAGAAGCACCCCAGACCTTCCTGGTCTGCACCAGAAGCAAGTCCTCCATTCTTCGTGGGTTCCGCTTGCCAAGGCTTTTTGAGTCCTAGTTCGACTTCGATGCGCCGACAGGGCGAGCCTTCGTGGGACAGCTCGCCTCCTGGTCCTGGTCGCCCTCGACGTCTCCTGGTACCCGTGGCTGCTGCGACAAGCTTCACCTCTTCACCTGCAATCTCCCGACATCGCCTGGTTCCACTCCAGGGCGCCGTGAGGTGCTGTTTTATCTGTCCCATTTTTGCGTGATTGCATTATTAAATACTGAAAGTGTACCCATAATCTGTGCTCCACATTGCCGGTCCACTTACTTGCACCATAAAAAAATCTCCTACACACGCTGCTTTAGCGTGACAACCACTCGTTCCCTCCAGCACTGCCATCTTGGGTACGTGAACTTGCTATTGTGCCACTGCCAGTCGCCATTTTGGGAGGCGTTCTAGCGGTTGGGGAATATCATTGACCACCTATTTAAATCGCCCAATGCAAGCGCGCAGCGCGTGCGCGCAGCGGGCGCGCCGATGGCGCGCCGATGGCGCGCAGCGGGCGCGCCGATGGCGCGCCAGAGGCAAGCCCGTCTGCGCCCGTCCGTGCCCCGGACGCTCCCAGCGCCAGAATTGCTGTCCTGCCAAATTGCCATCTAGAACGAGTGACATATAGTAGAGAACAACTACTACAGCTAAACCTACCAAAGGGTCATAAGTCACTAGGCGCCAGTCTCTCCTGCGGCCTAATAAATAGCCGCTCGCTGGTTAAGCACTCTTCCGAAGTTTGCAGCCTCCTGGAAGATACGGAATTAGACGCACTCTTCATAACAGAAACATGGGCTACCGCTGAGTCCACAGTTGGCTTGAGCGGGGCCTGTCCTAGCGGATATAAAATCCTCCATAAACCTCGTAGCAAGGGTAGAGGGGGAGGAGTAGGTCTGATTTTCAAAGACACACTTGACTTCAGACCATGTCAGATCGACGAGGTAGGGGGGATAGAAATTATGGGCTTTTCACTACAGTCCCCTAGCGGGAACTTACTTACCGGGATGCTCTGTTACAGGCCCCCGGGCGCGACTACACAATTCCACCTTCTTGCTGATACTATCATTAACTTAAAACTTGCCCACACCAACATGGCTGTCTTAGGCGATTTTAACCTTAGCGAGGACGGAGGCCTCTGTAGCCAACTGAGAGACCTCCTGCACACCTGCTCCAATCTGAACCTCCATCAACTGGTAGCCAGCCCCACTCATCAGAAGGGGCATATTCTGGATTTGGTTTTTGCCAACCCAGCTACAACAAGGTTACTAAATATAACGCCCTTGAATTGGACGGACCACTTTTTTATACATCTGAGTATGGTGATGCCCTGCCGGAAGAATATGCCTAGCCAGCAGTGCTCTTATAGGATGGATAGAGAATGGGACAAATTGGCTAAAGCTGACTCTTTAATCGCATCTCTGGACGCCAATCATTTCTCTCCCAATAAGTCCGTGGATGAAAATTACAGATCATTCACTGGACATATAATTAAATACTTAGATTATACTATTCCTATAAAGCCTTTAAAGAAGGTGAGGAAAAGATCAGCGCCCTGGTACAATGAGAAGCTGCATCAACTTAGACTCTCCTGCAGACAAGCAGAGAGGAAATGGAGAAGAAACTACACTGAGGATGATAAAAAAGATCTAAGACAAATCCAACTGCAATATAAAACCCTTATTCTGAGATCCAAGGCAGATTTTTATGCCAACTCCATTGCACAGGCCTCAAATGGGACTAAAGCCCTTTTTAAGATTGTCCGCGACCTCTCTAACCCAGATTGTATGAATAATAGAGTAGCTCCCTCGCAAACCTTGTGCAATGAAATTGCCTCCTTTTTCCAGGAGAAAATCTCCAATATTGTAAATACTCTACAGGATAACACCCAGGATGGTCCCGAGGAAACAACTAGCCCGGCCGACGGAGATTTACAATTGACCGCGGCCCTAGACAGCTTTCAACCATTCTCCCACGAAGTTTTTGACAACCTGATAGAAAGCGTGTCCTCTGGCTCTCCCCTAGATCCTCTCCCCCACAAAATATGGAAGCTCTATGGTCGCAATACCTTTCCTTGGCTAAGGATGATCTACAACCAGTCCCTGATGGCTGGATCCGTACCAGACTGTTGGAAATTAGCAGTGGTAACCCCACTGATTAAAAAAACGAATCTGGACCCTTTGGTACCAGCTAATTTCAGGCCCATCTCCCTTCTGCCATATCCGTTGAAAATCCTCGAAAAGGCAGTAAGCAGGACTCTGTCCCAGTTTTTGGAGGAGAACCTTCTGCTAGACAGGGATCAATTCGGCTTCCGTCCTGGCCACGGAACCGAAACGGCTCTGACTACCATGCTGGCCCATCTTCGAATGCGTGCCGAAAACGGGAATGCCATGATTCTAGTGCTGCTCGATATGTCGGCAGCCTTTGACACGGTGAGCCATCCAGTTCTGGTGGAGAGACTAAAGCAGATAGGTGTCAAAGGTAGAGCACTGCAATGGTTTCAATCCTACCTAGAAGGTAGACAGCAGGTAGTCACTTGGGCACCTTTCTCCTCCAGCAGGTCTCCAGTTGCGTACGGGGTGCCGCAGGGATCCGCTATCAGTCCCATCCTTTTTAACATCTACTTGCGGCCCCTGTTTCCGTTAATTAAATCTTTCGGAGTCAGCTTGGTGAACTACGCTGACGATACGCAGCTGGCCTACTCTTTAGAAGGGGACGACGCACTATCCATGGACCGTTTTCATCAATGCATGAACCAGACCACGGACTGGCTTAGAAGGAATTCTCTCCAGTTTAATAGTGGCAAAACTGAGGTGGTCTTCTGCTCGCCATCCAGGATCCATAAACACCTCCCTTCCGAATTCTGTCTCTCACCTGAGGAAGGACCCCTTACACCGGTCAGGAAGGTACGTAATCTTGGGGTGATCATTGATGACGACCTTCAGATGGTATCCCAGGCCAGCAATACCACCAATGTATGATTTGCCCTGCTGCGGCTGCTTAGGAGTATTCTACCTCTGCTCCCTAGGGAGTCACGAGCTACAGTGGTACGTAGCACGGTATTAAGCAGGCTTGACTACTGCAACTCCCTGTATCTGGGGGCCCCGCAGTATATCTTCCACGGACTGCAAAGGATCCAGTCAGCTGCAGCCAAATTAGTGCTCGATAGGCGACGCTGCTCCTCGGCCACCAGAGCACTGAGGGACTTACACTGGCTTTCTGTGAAGGAAAGGGTCTCTTTTAAGTCCTTGTGCTTGACATTCAGAGCAGTGCATGGACTAGGCCCAGTCCCTCTACAGGATAAGTTCGCTCGTCACGTACCAATCAGGCAACTTCGATCTTCTACAGCTGGTCTACTGGTAGTCCCGAGATTTAAGCGCTCTAGGGTAGGCGGAAGGGCCTTCAGCATAGTAGCTCCCGGCATGTGGAACAAGCTCCCTGTGAGCTTGAGACAGTGCAATTCCCTACTTGAATTCCGCAAGGGACTCAAGATCTGGCTTTATCCCAAAGCTTAATTGAGGCAGGTTCCATGTCCCTTCCTCTGCCACCTTGATGTTGACCATCAGTCTAAAGCGCCAGGTTGCCCGTAGGGCGATAGTTGCGCTATATAAGTTCCACATCAATCAATCATGTGGTCACTGGCTAGTGACTCAGACTCTGTCCCTTCTGCTTGCAGGTATCCTTCCTTCTTGATCCCAGCCTTGGGATCCACCGGACACTCTTCACTGACTGCCTGTCAGCATCTTTCCTTCAGGCATCCATAGGAGTCGACGACGAAACCCGACGCAACTTCACACCTATGCACCCGCAGCCCGTGGGCTAGGTAACTTGGGTACTCCGGTGCTCATCAGGGTATTGAGTATCCTAGTGTCTAGTTCTCAAGTCTCGACTTCCTAGTTACTCCAGAAGTGTCCTAAATCTTATTATTTCTAAACTGTACTATTTCTATCGATTATACGCACTACGCGTGAGTGTTTCCACTCTGTACCTGAATCCCGTGGGCCTCCCACTTCCTAACCTTTGGTAGTATAGTGTAGCCCCAGCGATTGCCTAGGCCTATCCTATTTCCGTGACAGTGGTCCTTATACCACTTACTTAGTATATGGTTTGCGTGGCCCCTAGGGCCTAACTGTATTACTTACCTGTGTGACTTAATGTATGCTTAAATAAGACTGTTGTACTTACCTCGAATCTCATAAAGAGTGCTGAGGGTTTGACTAGAATAAATACACTTTATTTTATATATATATCTGTTGTGGTGTCCTTTCATTTGGTATTCAAGGGTTACAAATGGTATAACAGCTGGCTTCACATGTCATTCAGAGTTTAGCCTAAGACTGCTCTTGTCCATGCTACCACTAGGATAGCTGGTCTATATGGTTGACTTTACAACCAATCACCATAAGGGTTGTTTGGACTGATATAAGGTGTACACTAGAACTAGTGACATCATACATCAGGCCAACTTCTCACACCGTTCATAATGCCTCAATGGGACTTGAATCTTGTTTTAACCTATCTGATGTGCGCTCCTTTTGAGCCCCTTCATAACTGTCCTTTACGTCTTCTTACTCTTAAGATGGCTCTCCTGGTAGCTATCACCTCTGCCAGAAGAGTGAGTGAGCACCAGGCTCTTTCTTCCAAACCTCCTTTCCTTTCTGTTCATCCGGACAAGGTGGTTTTAGGGACCCATCCTTCTTTTTTGCCAAAGGTTGTCACGCCCTTCCACATCGGGCAGACCATCAATTTGCCCACCTTCTTTCCGCCTCCGCATCCTTCGAAAGAGGATGAGAGGCTCCACCGTCTGGATCCAAAACATGCGCTCTCGTTCTACCTGCAGCGCACACGACAATTCCGGGTGGATGACCAGGTCTTTGTTGGCTACGTGGGCGCCAAAAGAAGTTGGGCTGTGCAGAAGCGGACCATCTCACGGTGGGTCGTTCTCTGCATCAAGGACTTACTCGTTGGCTAAGGAGGAGCCTCCGATGGGGCTGCGTGCCCATTCTACCAGGGCGACCGCAGCCACTACTGCCTTGGGACGCGGAGTCCCCTTGCAGGACATTTGTCAGACAGCTACGTGGGCCTCGCTGCACACGTTTACCAAGCATTACTGCCTTGACAATCAGGTCCAGAGAGACTGCTTCTTTGGCCGTTCTGTTCTCCGTGACTTTCTGGTGTTATCTGTTTGCAGACCCACCACCGGGGTTGTTATTGCTGGGGTATCTATTCTAAGGTAAGGAATCTATCGCTAACGTGTCTCTTTCAGATGCACTAGTTACTACTTGTGTAACGATATATCTGTAAGAGACATTAGTTAGTGATAGATTTCTTACCGCCCCACCCATTCTCCCCGTTCTGCGAACTGATTTCTAGAGTTAAAATCATTCCTTTCAGGGCCCTAGTTTATTGGCACCAGTGGTCAGTTTCTTGCATGGCTCTGCGTTCCTGGCACGGAAAGTCGTGTACAGAACTGACGTCAGCGCGCATGGGTGCGCCTAAGTAGTCTCTGTGACGTCATCTCGGCGCTTACAACGCCAGCGACGGACGCGGAGCTGCACTACGCCACCTATTGACAGGCAGGGGTACTGCTTGCAAAGCGTTCCGGATCCAGTCTGACGCCTGGGGATATGCTGAGGTAAGGAATCTATCACTAACTAATGTCTCTTACAGATATATCGTTACAAAAGTAGTAACTTGTGCTTCTGGAGTAATGACATCAGCGCACCCTGTGTGCTGATGGTCATCTCAGGAAGCTCATCCCAAGCAGAAAACAAGCATTTGTAATGCAATCTGTCTCGCCTTTGGGACCTTTTATGTATTTAGCTATGCAGCACATTAGCCTGGGTGCTGAAACATCTACTGTTCTTTAACATGGAGTGAAAGTAAGCCCCAAACTCTGTGACACACCAGGTATGGGAACATACTGAGAGAAATATTGCCTTTCAGCAGGAAATGGTATAGTCCGAAGCCTGTTTTTAATATAAAATCAGGGCCTTCAGTGGTCATTTCACTGAAAATACAAGAGTTAAAAAAAAATGTTTTTGTCTACGGGTGCTCGTAGAAGACAATTTCTATGGACTGGAATCTAGAGAATGCTAAAGTGATTCTGGTATTTTACTAACCTCTGCTGGTCGTTTTCTGTCAATTAAATAGAGGCAGTTGCTAGAAATGTTTTAAAAAGAAAGTCCCTCAGCAGAAAGCAATTCTGATATTTTACTAACCTCTACTGGTCGTTTTCTATCAAGACAGTTAAATAGAGGCAGTTGAACTGAAAAAAGTCCCTAAGTGGAAGCAGACAAGTCCTGGGGCTGATCTCCAGAGCCCACAACGTACATAAACATATAAGTGTATACTAAAGTATATACAAGAGGTCTTGAATGCTCAACCTAAAAAGGCAACTGTGTGGTCCAAAGCATCAGAGGGCTTTTTCTAACCCTCCCCAGTGTCTGCCAATTCCCGACTGACACACTGGAGAAGGGAGTGCAGCCATCGTCCATTGTAGAATGCAGCATTTAGGGTGTTAATTTTTAGCAAAAATGGAAAGTCTGAGTTTGTTAATATTTATCCATTCATGAACATATGGGACTTTATCTAGTACAATTTTAGATCTCCTGATTATTTTCCATATGCATATCATGTTAAAATATCTATGTATGTATACCTCTTATGTGTGGTTATGGATCTACATATTTAACTAATCTCTCTCAATCTCACCAAACTAACAATGTCTCATCCTATTCCTCTTCCAAATTCTTCCCTACCTTCTTTCTCTGACTCATCCCAAACCTCTTTTACTAATATGAACTCCCAAATAACTCTTTCCGAACTCTTTTCTCCTCTTTCCATCCTATATCCCATTCATCTAACCAACAAACTTACATGTCTACCACTCCCACGCAGCCCGCATCCCAGTAAGAAAGAGGGGATGCCATCTCACCTCTCTTACATCACATGCAATTCCGGCGTTGCACAGCAAACAGATACACTCGGCCTTCTTCCAGCAGGCAGCACACAGGGGAACACCATTACCCAGTCCTAATAACATGAGAACAGAGTCATACAGCAACATCAAGTAGTCAGGTATGGGTAGGCTAAACAGTAGAACAGTACCACATAGCCCCAACAAGCTCATCTGAGTGGCTGGGGCACATTATATCCAAAAAATGACGAGACTAAGAAAAAGTGCAGCCCACCACAATTCCAGAACCCAGCTGGGACCATAGATGGAAACCCAAGCCTAGCCCTCACCCCGGGCAGAAAAAGATAGGGCATGAAATGTATTCTAACAAAGATGTCTCCAGTGCTACACGCTGAATAGGCACCCTGAAGCCCAGGAGGGAGCTCCTGAGGGAAGTCCCACAACCAACATGCTAACCTGAGTGCAGGTGGAGAATCAACATTATGGTGAACCCCAGCAGGAGAGAGAGTAAGACCAGCAGTGAGCCAGTGAAAGGCAGACCACACATTGAAACCAGGATTCCACTGCCCCAACGAGCCCAGCAGGAAGCCAGTGAAAGGCAGGCCACATATTGAAACCAGGATTGCAGAGCCCCAACGAGCCCAGCAGGAAGCCAGTGCAAGTCAGGCCACACATTGAAACCAGGATCCCACAGCCCCAACAAGCCCAGCAGGGAGCCAGTGAAAGGCAGGACAAACAGCGAAACCAGGATCCCACAACCCCCAAGAGCCCAGCAGGGAGCCAGTGAAAGGCAATCCACATATTGAAACCAGGTTAGTACAGCCCCAACGAGCCCAGCTGGGAGCCAGTGAAAGGCAGGCGAAACAGTGAAACCAGGATCGCACAGCCCCAACAAGCCCAGCAAGGAGCCAGTGAAAGGCAGGCCATACGTTGAACCCACGATCCCACAGCCCCAACGAGCCCAGCCGTGAGCCAGTAAAAGGCAGGCTAAACAGTGAAACCAGGATCGCACAGCCCCAACGAGCCCAGTGGGGGGCCAGTGAAAGGCAGGCCATACAGTGAAACCAGGATCGCACAGCCCCAAAGAGCCCAGCAGGGGGTCTGTGAAAGGCAGGCCAAACAGTAAAACCAGGATCTCTCATCCCCAACGAGCCCAGCAGGGGGCCAGTGAAAGGCAGGCCAAGCAGTGAAACTAGGATCCCTCAGCCCCAACGAGTCCAGCAGGGGGCCAGTGAAAGGCAGCCTAAACAGTGAAACCAGGATCGCACAGCCCCAACGAGCCCAGCAGGGAGCCAGTGAAAGGCAGGATAGACAGTGAAACCAGGATCCCACAGCCCCAAAGAGCCCAGTAGGGAGCCAGTGAAAGGCAGGATAGACAGTGAAACCAGGATACCACAGCCCCAACGAGGTCAGCAGGGAGCCAGTGAAAGACAGGCCAAATAGTGAAACCAGGATCTCACAGCCCCAATGAGCCCAGCAGGGGGCCAGTGAAAGGCAGGCCAAACAGTAAAACCAGGATCGCACAGCCCCAACAAGCCCAGCAGGGGGTCAGTGAAAGGCAGGCCACACAGTGATACCAGGATCCCACAGCAACAACGAGCCCAGCAGGGAGCCAGTGAACGGCAGGCCAAACAGTGAAACTAGGATCCCTAAGCCCCAACAGGGGCCCAGTGAAAGGCAGCCCAAACAGTGAAACCAAGATCGCACAGCCCCAACGAGCCCAGCAGGGAGCCAGTGAAAGGCAGGATAGACAGTCAAACCAGGATCCCACAGCCCCAACGAGCTCAGAAGTGAGCGAGTGAAAGGCAGGCCAAATAGTGAAACCAGGGTCTCACAGCCCCAACGAGCCCAGCAGTGAACCAATGAAAGGCAGCCCAAACAGTGAAACCAGGATCGGACAGCCCCAAAGAGCCCAGCAGGGGGCCAGTGAAAGGCAGGCTAGACAGTGAAACCAGGATCGCACAGCCCCAATGAGCCCAGCAGGGAGCCAGTGAAAGGCAGGCCAAACAGTGAAACCAGGATCGCACAGCCCCAAAGAGCCCAGCAGGGGGCCAGTGAAAGGCAGGATAGACAGTGAAACCAGGATCCCACAGCACCAAAGAGCCCAGCAGAGAGCCAGTGAAAGGCAGGATAGACAGTGAAACCAGGATCCCACAGCCCCAGCGAGCCCAGCTGTGAGCCAGTGAAAGGCGGGCCAAACATTGAAACCAGGATCGCACAGCCCCAACGAGCCCAGCAGTGACCCAGTGAAAGGCAGGCCAAACATTGAAACCAGGATCCCACAGCCCCAACGAGCCCAGCAGGGGGCCAGTGAAAGGCAGACGAAACAGTGAAACCAGGATCGCACAGCCCCAAAAAGCCAGCAGGGGGTCAGTGAAAGGCAGGACACACAGTGAAATCAGGATCCCACAGCCCCCAACGAACCCAGCAGGGAGCCAGTGAAAGGCAGGCCACACATTGAAACCAGGATTACAGAGCCCCAATGAGCCCAGCTAGGAGGCAGTGATAGGCAAGACACAGTGAAACCAGGATCCCACAGCCCCAACGAGCCCAGCAGGGAGCCAGTGAAAGGCAGGACACACAGTGAAATCAGGATCCCACGGCCCCAACGAGCCCAGCAGGGAGCCAGTGAAAGGCAGGCCAAACAGTGAAAGCAGCATGGCACAGCCCCAAAGAGCCCAGCAGGGGGCCAGTGAAAGGCAGGCCAAACAGTGAAAGCAGAATCGCAGAGCCCCAACGAGCCCAGCGGGGTGCCAGTGAAAGGCAGGCCAAACAGTGAAATCAGGATCCCACAGCCCCAACGAGCCCAGTAGGGAGCCAGTAAAATGCAGGCCAAACCGTGAAAGCAGGATGGCACAGCCCCAAAGAGCCCAGCAGGGGGCCAGTGAGAGGCAGTCCAAACAGTACAGTGAAACCAGGATCCCTCGGCCCCAACAAGCCCAGTAGGGAGCCAGTGAAAGGCAGGCGACACATTGAAACCAGGATCCCACAGCCCCAACGAGCCCAGCAGGGAGCCAGTGAAAGGCAGGCTAAACAGTGTAACCAGGATCGCTCGGCCCCAACGAGCCCATCAGTGAGCCAGTGAAAGGCAGGCGACACATTGAAACCAGGATCCCACAGCCCCAACGAGCCCAGCAGGGAGCCAGTGAAAGGCAGGCTAAACAGTGTAACCAGGATCGCTCGGCCCCAACGAGCCCATCAGTGAGCCAGTGAAAGGCAGGCGACACATTGAAACCAGGATCCCACAGCCCCAACGAGCCCAGCAGGGAGCCAGTGAAAGGCAGGCTAAACAGTGTAACCAGGATCCCTCGGCCCCAACGAGCCCAGCAGGCTAAACAGTGTAACCAGGATCCCTCTGCCCCAACGAGCCCAGCAGTGAGCCAGTTAAAGGCAGGCGACACATTGAAACCAGGATCCCACAGCCCCAACGAGCCCAGAAGGGAGCCAGTGAAAGGCAGGCTAAACTGTGAAACCAGATTCCCACAGCCCCAACGAGCCCAGCAGGGAGCCAGTGAAGGGCAGGCTAAACTGTGAAACCAGGATCGCACAGCCCCAACAAGCCCAGCAGGGAGCCAGTGAAAGGCAGGCTTAACAGTGTAACCAGGATCCCTCGGCCCCAACGAGCCCAGCAGGGAGCCAGTGAAAGGCAGGCTAAACAGTGTAACCAGGATCCCTCGGCCCCAACAAGCCCAGCAGGGAGCCAGTGAAAGGCAGGCTAAACTGTGTAACCAGGATCCCACAGCCCCAACAAGCCCAGCAGGGAGCGGTAGATGTACAGGCTGGCAGCTGAATCATGGACACAAGCCCAACTGTGGATCAGAAAGCCAGATGAGTAGAAACAAAATCTACAACAGATACAGACATCAAGCAGAAAAGTCCAAAAGAGGGTATGCAGACAAGGTATAGAGGAGACAGACAAAATAGGTGGATAGTAAAGGCGGTCCTTTAGAGCAAACCTGGACGGGTAGACTTAAAATATTTCTTGTTTTTTAGGTAGGCAGTATGCATTGTTCTTCAGCATATGGACATACTTCATGACGTATAGACTGGAATAAGGAAGTGTCAAGGAGGGGAAAAACAAAGTACAAGGCTAGATCAATTTAGACAGTGCGTTTCATGCTTCTCCACTTATTTGCATCGCTTCAACTGAATGAATGAAGTGTATTATTTGTGATTAATTTAAAGCAGACAAAAATCATATATGTATCGTTGTTGACTACAAACAAAACGTTGCCTTTATTCAAATTCCTTAAATTGTCATTTACCTGACAGCTAAAGCCCATTAATATATATATATATATATATGTGTGTGTATATATATATATATATATATATATATATATATATATACACACATACATACATATGTATATATATTCACTGAAAAAACCATATGTTTCAGGGGCGTTATAGTTAGCTGGACTTTTCACTCGTACAAAACCATAGAAATTCCCCCGTTATAGTTAGTTCAGCTAACTATAACTCGCGCGCCCGCAATGCACTGCTGATGACGTCACATATTACATCACTCATGACACGGTCAGTGACATCACTGATGACATCACTGATGACATCTCAAATGACATCACTGATCACATCACTGATGACATCATCCAGTGAATGTGTGTTTTTCTGAAAATTACATATGTTTTATATAGGTATATCTCAAGGTCGATGGAAGAATAAATGGGTATATAAGTGTCTAAATGGATGATTTGTTTTTGTAAAATTGATTGTATAACTGACTGATTAAGTGTATCTTAGTGAATACATGGCTTAGTGAGTAATGTTTAAATATTTAAATATCTGTATCAGTCTCTCACTTTGTGTATAAGTGGCTGCATGGGTTGGTGAGTAGCTACATGAGTGTCTATATAGGTTATTAGTTGGTTTTTTGAGTATCAGTATAAGTGTCTGATGTCTGTATGGTTCAGTGGGGGGAATTACGTAGTGCATAGGTGCATGAATGAGTGACTCACTGTTTGTATGTATTGAAGACAGCATGTGTGCAGGACTGTATGGGTGGATGAGTGTGTGCATTGGTGTGTTAGTGAGTGAATGACTGTCTCATTAGTGTCTCTATGAGTAACTACATATGTTTTAAACTAGTATATGTGACTATTGGTGTATATGAGTGAGTATATGTGAGAGTGAGAGATTGAAAGAGTTCCTGTAGGACTAAGTATGTGTTTCTATAAGTGATTGTTAAAAAGACTAAGTATGTGTAAGTTTCTGTAGAAGTAAGTGTGGTGGTGTGTGTATAACTGTATATGCAGGTAAACGGATGTTTGATTCTTTATTAGCATGAGTGACTATGTGTGTGAGTAACTTTATGGATGAGTGGCATTGTGTAACAGGATGTATAGGTGTATGAGTACATATGATGAGTGAGTACATGTATGAGTGACTGTATAGGACTGTTGGTGAATGAGTGGATGTGGATCTTACAATTACTGAATAGGTTGTTGTAACTGGTATTGGTATGTCCATTGTTTTGACATTTTTAATTTCTATTTTTGAACGTGTGTATCAAAGGTTATATTAGGGGGAGAGGAGGTCTGCCACTCTATCACAAGGATGATGTCATCAGTGATGTCATGAGTGATGTCACTGACCATGTCATGAGTGATGTAATATGTGACGTCATCAGCAGTGCATTGCGGGCGCGCGAGTTATAGTTAGCTGAACTAACTGTAACGGGGGAATTTCTATGGTTTTGTACGAGTGAAAAGTCCAGCTAACTATAACGCCCCTGAAACCTATGGTTTTTTCAGTGAATTTCTAAGGTTTTTTAAATGCTAATTCCTAGCTATGCCTACAGAGATAGGACATGTGAAGAAAGAAGGAAAAACGCACAGAAAGAAAAAAAAGAAATGCAGAAAGAAGCAACAGAAGTCCTCAAAGACGAAGAAAAGTGCAGGAAGAAGTAGAACGTGCAGAAAGAACAAACAGAAGAGCAGAAACAAGCCTTGTTGCAAAATCATCCTGTACCCTCAACTTTTTCAGACGGATACTGGTGGTAACTGAGTCTGACTAACCAGTCCTAGAGCCAGTGCTATGTTAAAAGACACTCAGAATACAGTGAAAACACCTACATACACTAGGGCACACTATGTGTTGGGGTCCCCCTGTGATTAGCATGACCTCCTCTGTAAGCCCCTAGTATATAATAGGGCAGGGGATTAAAACTACCTCTTAAAACGCACCACAGGGCGTGTTTGAACATGTCACCTCATGCCCCGTCCCCTCCCTTCCCCACTGTGTAAACACGCCCTGTAGCCGTTTTAAGTTGGGAGATTTAGTCCCCTTGAATCTTGAGGGTCCCTAGGGTCCAACTAGACCACTAGGTACCTCCAGTAAGCGCCACAGAGCTGCGTTGCAGAGAGGTGTAAAAAGTGGCACGGCCTGCACCACCTCTCTGCAACGCAGAGCAGTGGTGCTTACTGGAAGCACCTGGTGGGCTAGTTGGACCCCAGGGTCTCTCAGGATTGAAAGGGAATTATTTCCCCAACTTAAAAACGCGCCACAGGGCCTGTGGGCGTTCTGAGTTGAGAGATTAAGTCCCCTTGATTCCTAAGGGTCCCTAGGGTCAAACTAGCCCACTAGGTACCTCCAGTAAGCGCCACAGAGCTGCGTTGCATGGAGGTGTAAAAAGGGGCGTGGCCTCAGAACACCTGTCTGCAACGCAGCTCCCTGGCGCATACTGGAGATACCTGTTGGGCTAGTTGGCCCTCAGGGACCCTCAGTATTGAAGGGGAATTAATTCCTCAACTTACAACTGGCCAGGGGGCGCGTTTGCAGAGTGCTGCAAGGAGGGGGCGTGGCCTCCGGCGCGATGCCGGTCTTTTATTTATTTATTTTTAAGAAGGAGGGCTGTGTGGCCCCCTTTCTTTTTCTAATTTATTAGCCCTGGGGACCCCATCCCCCAGGGCCTGCACCCTAATTTTTTTTGTTGAAAAAAATTATTTTGGGCCTCCCAAGGCCTTAATTGGCCCCGGGGACCCCAACCCCCAGGTCATCGCCTTTTATTTATTTTTTTATTCTTTAGGAGGGGGGCTGTGTTGCCCCCCTCCTCAGGCCACTTATGGCCCCAGGGACCCCATCCCCCGTTAGTTAGATTCCTCACCTTAGAATATCCCCAGGCGTCAGACTGGATCCGGAAGATTTTTCGTCAGCGCGGCGTCGTGCGCCGGAATGACGTCGTCGGAAAACTTAGACGCCGCCCTCGCGCGCTGACGTCAGTTCTTCTTTTTTCCGCGCCAGTAAGCGCAGATCCGGGAGAGCTACCCCTTTTAGTCTTTTTTGACTAAGTTTTTTGATCCTTTTTGATCTTGTCTCGACTCCGGTGCCGGTAGGATGCCTGGTTTTAAAGCCTGTGCTGACTGCAACCGCTTGATGTCGATTACGGATCATCACCGCCGGTGCCTTTACTGTTTGTGTCTCCACCACGACGCGGAGTCGTGTTCGGACTGCAAGGCCCTGACCTCGAAGGCTAGACGGGAGCGGTCCCGTAAGCTTCTCGAGATTCGCCACTCGGCTCGATCCCGGTCCAGGAGGAGGTCCAACGATCGGTCGCGGAGCCGCAGCCGACGTAATCATCGATCGTCTGGCTCCAAGTCTTCGGGTAAGTCGAAGCACTCCAAGAAGTCCAAGAGGCGACACCGCTCTTCGGACTCCCCTCGCCGGTCGCGCAACTCGGCCGAGGGTCAGGGTGGTTCCACCCCCGCGGCTCCAGCGGAGCCGCAGGCGCTGCGCAAGTCCCCATACCCGCCGGTCCCTGGGACTGACGCGACGCCGGCGGAAGTCTGTGCCTTCCTCTCGGCCATGAGGAACCTGGCTCCGCCGTCGACGCCCGCTGGCGCGCCTTCGGGCCCCGCGGACCCGACTGGGCAACCTTGCATGCCGGCGGCTCCGGCCTCGACGCCGCAAGTGCCCGAGGGACCTGTCCCCGAGTCCCCGCCGACGCCGGTCGACCTCGTCACGCCTCCTCCGCCGGCGTCGACACCGGTTCCACCTCCGACGCCGGCTCCGCTCGGCGTCGTGCCCCAGTTCAGCCCCGCTCCGGACCCTGCGCCGTTACGGCGTCGATGGACGCGGCGTTCGGCGCCGCTGGAGACACATTATGTCTATCGTCCGGCTCCGATCCTTCCTCCTGTTTACCAGGAATCGGATGACGGGGGCGAATGGGAGGGGTCCGAGGATCCTATGGCCATTCAGGCCCAGCTGTCACAGGACTGGGCAGATGAACTGGGGGAGGCCAGTGGTCTGGATACCTCTCCAGACACTGGATTCATCTCTCCTCCGACTGTGGCTTCGGAGGAGGGTCCTGCTTTCTCTGTGGTGCTGCGCAAGGCGGCCGCAGCCCTTGGGCTCGAGCTACCTGCCGTGGCTGTGAGAACTAACGTCCTCACTGAGGTGCTTCAGTCTGCAGCAAGCTCCACTGAGCCTCTGCTGCAATTCAATGAGGCCCTCATTGACGTTCTGCAGGGCACCTGGAACGTCGCCAGGCGCCACCGCCCTGCTCCGGGCGACCCCAGTTTCCTGTCCCAACACCCTACCCCCGAGAGCCTGGTTATCCAGGCTTCTACCTCCCAATCCTCCTTCCCGACCGCTCCGCCGGACCGGGATTCCAAGAGACTGGAACAGTTTGGCAAAAAGCTGTTCTCCTCCCTTAGTTTGGGCCTGCGGTCCTTGAACACCGCCTGTCTTTTGGACCGTTATTCCCACTCTCTGTGGGATACGGTGGAGGACGTGCTGCCCCTGTGTCCGGAGGAGGTCCAGACACGACTGGGTGCTGCAAATCGTCCGGAGGGGCTACTCCCTCCCCTTCGAGACGACCCCTCCAGCCATGCCACCGCAGCACCACCGTATCTCGGGGGATCATTTGAATCTTCTCCACGAGGAAGTTTCGGCCCTTTTGGCCAAGGGGGCCGTCGAGCGCGTTCCGAGCCCAGAAGTAGGTCGTGGTTGTTATTCCCACTACTTTCTGGTTCCCAAGAAGGGCAAAGGGGGCCTACGCCCTATCTTGGACCTCTGGAACGTCAATGCCTTCCTCCGGAAGGAGAGGTTCAAGATGTTAACTTTGGCTCAGGTTCTAGCTGCCCTAGACCCTGGAGACTGGATGGTAGCGTTGGACTTGCAGGACGCATATTTCCACATCCCCGTCCTGCCGGCCCACCTGCGTTACCTGCGGTTCACGGTGGGCCAAGAGCAGTTTCAGTTTACCGTACTCCCCTTCGGCCTTACCAGTGCCCCTCGGGTGTTCACGAAAGTGATGGCGGTGGTCGCAGCTCATCTGCGCAGATCAGGGGTTCCAGTCTTCCCCTATCTCGACGACTGGTTGTTGAAGGCGGGCTCGCCCCAGGCAGTCGTCTCCCACCTCCAGACTCCTGCATTTGCTTGGGTTTTCCATCAACGTGCCGAAGTCGCACCTGAGCCCCTCTCAGAAGCTCCTCTTCATCGGAGCGGTTCTCGATTCGGCGCAGTTCCAGGTCTATCCGCCGGAACAGCGGGTCCGGGATATTCAGGCCCTGATTCCCATCTTTCGGCCTCTATCCTGGGTTTCGGTCAGGCTAGTGTTGCGGCTTCTGGGGCTGATGGCCTCCTGCATCCTACTAGTGCATCACGCCAGGCGGCGCATGCGGGCTCTGCAGTGGGACCTGAAGTTTCAGTGGGCCCAGCATCACGGCAACCTGTCCGACCATGTCTTGATCTCGGAGGGCACTGAAGGACTGGGCTATTCTAAGGCCCAGCGGTGCCAGGGGACAACACCTGAAACCTTCGTGAGTTACCTGTTCCGGCGTACAAAACACAGAGACACGGGACACTTCCTGCGGCGTCAAAGATCAGCGTTTATTTACTGCAGGGATGCAGAAATCACAAGAAGTACACAACGTGTAGGTTCTGAGAGACTGCTTCGAATTGCAAAAGTGGATCGCTCCTTTTATACACATTTTGTCATTGCACAACATAACAAACAAAGGTTTACAACTCAGTTCCCACAGTAAACTTCAAAAGGGTCGCATTCATGTTTCAGAAGCCCGGAACATAATTACAGCAACATTGCCGGTTCCCAACTGTAAAAGCACATTATCCCCACATTACGCACATTCCATTCTGACTGTAAACGAATTAGGAGAAGGGACAGAAACAGATGCAAAGGAAAAACAAGGATGCACAACAGATTGAAAAAGAGTGTGAAGAGCAATATCGGAAACTTGATTGCAGGATCAAAGGACCCATGCCTAATGCATGCACGATTGAAACAATAGACTGGCACGGCAAGATGAGCCTGGAGCGGGGCCATCTGCCTTTGCCGTGTCATTTCCCTCATCATAAAGACACCTTCAAAGAAGCACGTGTCCTTCGCGAAAGCTTGGGAATCCCAGGGTCACAAAGCGGACAAGGTCCGTTCGCTGGCTACTTGAGGGCAAGAAACAAAATGGATGCCGCATTTAAAATGGAACCCGAGGGCTCAGATGGACATACCCAGGAATAAGACGAACCGTACATAGTAGCGTAGCGAAAACGCATACACCCACTAAACTCGTCATTTGCGGTTCGTAGATACCAAACTCGTCCATATTTGAACACACCCAAAAAGTGTCATTACGATTCCCACGGAACCTCAGACGCTCCTTTTGCCCTCATGTAGGCAAGCACTAGTCGAGATCAGAATCGATTTCGATATTCATCAAATCGTTCAGCTGTTGCTGGAACATCATTCTATCCATCAATGTCTCCTTGGTAACAGATGGCCGTCTTATACACGTTGTAGCACAGAGGCCACATAAGGCAGGACCACACCACACAAAGACAACACGTGAACAGAAACGTTACAACAACCCCTACGATCATCAGAATCTTCCAATCCCAAGTTGATATCAAACCCCAAAACCATCCTAGAAGGGTCCAACCACCTTCGTCCACGTGTATGGACTCGGAGATCTTATGCAACTTCGAGATGGCTTGGTAAACAGTTGGAGCGTTGTCAGGGATGAAAATGCAACAGCTCGAATGGATCACTTTGCACACACCACCTCTATCTGCAAGAACGACGTCTAGAACCATACGGTTCTGCAATGTCATAAGTCTATCCGCCTGAAGTTCTGCTGTTAAATTACCAAGAGCACTCGCAGTTATGTTAGCAGTCGACTCTACCACACGGGTCAACTGTCTTAGGTTCCTACTATTAACCATAGGTCCCCAAAACGGCAAGAAACCCTTAAAGAAGTCTCCTGCTTCTTGACCGGCAGTGTCCTCTTCGCTAATAACGCCTCTCACAACTCTAGTTTTGTGATAGTCTGAGGCAACTGTAAAAGTCGGTGGCAAAAGATTCGCAATATAACAGGTACCCGAGAAGTCACGGGGCAACCATGTATATGCACGCTCATAACATACAAAATAGGTACCCTTGGCAGTCAGAAAAACAGGGGAAGAGAGCATCGGTAGAACATACGTATCAGTACAAGCACTCTTCCCAAGTTGTGCTCTCGGATTTCGACCCAGACCTTTCAAGCAGAAATTACCGAGGTGGGGTACGATCCATATTGGAGACAAGCTCTTAAGCTGTCTATCACCCACTGACATACTATATTCAGCCTCACTCAGACCTTTGTAGGCTTGCACCTCTTCATCTGGAATAAGCGATGCATCAAAAATATCTCTATCTAGATCAGCAATCGCTATCGCCAAAGGCTTGTGGTACGGACCAGGACCAAAGTTTGCAGAGCGTGGCTCTCGACTGGGGTAGGAATCTAGTGCACTACGGAACATAGTTTGGAATGCTCGAGCTGACCCTTGGAAGCTATAAGGAAGAACCAGGTACGGAATACCCCTATCCATGGTATGTGGCATTAACCCGCACACCCAACAATTGGTAGTATTCATCACCAACTGATGCTGATGTAGGAGTTGAACAAAGGAGTTATTCATGAATTCCGCACGTCTAACCTGTTCATGTTGGGGCAGAAGATGAAAGGAATGTGGAGAAGCAGTGGTAATAGAGCTTAGTTTAGGAGAAAGAGTAGGTGAAATGGAAGGCAATAACTATTGTATTCCAAAATACACTCCACCCACCAATAGCATAGACATGGCCAGAAACAGTAGGAATACCTGAAACAAGAAACATTTTGTTCGTTCAATCTTATGCAATTTTGATCTTTGCGCCGACATCCTTTCTACTTCCAACAACTTAGAGAATGCCATCCTCTAAAAACCGTCCGTGACGTACTTGACGCACTTCGTTCTGAGTAGCGATTATCAATTCCCAGGAGTTCCCAGGAGTCGACAAAAAGTAACCGACCTAATGTCAGGAACCTGCTAAACAGAAGGGAGTACCCGCACGGCCCTACGGTTAACCCGGATGATAGGTTTTCGTAAACACTCAGCTTAATAAAAAATCTCTTAGCTGTAAAAAGCACACATAAAAAGGAACTCAAAAAATCAGAAAAGGATGTAATTGTTCTTAATGTTCGTGGCAACAGTAAAGGAGAATATAAGAAAAATGTATAAGTCTTTGTTACGTGGACGAAGAAAGTATCGATTTCTTCCAGGTCGAGTCTGCTCTTCAAATAATTGTTCAGCTGGTGAAACAGTGTTCAGTCGATTAGATGGCAACTCAGACCTTGAGTTCTCCACAACTGACGACCCAACAGGTGTATCTGGCTGCAATGAATTGTCTCCTACAGGTTGAGCATCACTAAACGGCACAAAGCATAGAGGGGCCTCGGTTTCCGTTGCCGCAATACCAGTTCTCACCCAATTGTCTGCTGGTGAAGGGATCGGAACCTTCTTGGTATGGGTGGCGTGCACCTAGTTCTTTCTACCTTCCAACCGGACTGCAGTCCTTGTAGCCAACAATACTTGGAAGGGTCCCACAAATCTCGGCTCCAAGTTGTGTTTTCTACCAAAATTGCGGGTAACAACCCAGTCACCCGGTTGGAGCCGATGTCCAGGACCCTCAGTCTGTGCCGGCAAAGCTTCAAAGACCTGTTGATGAATTAACCTCAGTTTAGCAGTCAGATCATGAAGATAATCAATTAGCATTGGATACTCAAGGCTATCAAAGGCCTTAGGTCTCGGGACTCCCCAAATGTTCGCAGGGCGGCCGAACACAATCTCATATGGGCTGAGCCCTACTCGAGAGTGTACAGTCGCTCTGGTTGATAAGAGAGTCAGAGGCAAGGCATCAGGCCATGACAAACCAGTCGTAGCTTGTATCTTCGCAAGTTTCAGCTTCAGAGTACCATTGTACCCTTCAACCAAACCCGCTGCCTGGGGATGATTGGCACTATGGAATTTTTGTCGAATTCCAAGGCCTTTACACACACTCTGCATCACACTTCCCACAAACTCGCTTCCGTTATCTGACCACACAATCCGTGGCATTCCATACCGAGGAAAGTATTCCTTCAGTAGGACTTTCGCTGTGGACAGGGCAGTATTATCCTTAAGAGGATAGGCCTCGATCCATCTGGAGAACGCACAAACCACAACTAAAACGTACTTCAGATTATTGCATCTCTCCATATGAATGAAGTCCAGCTGGATAACCTCAAAGGGACAGGCAGGAGGAGCAAAATGACCGGGTGGAGTGGGGGTGCCCTTGCCAGGATTATGCATCAAACACACCATACAGTTCTTAACCACCCTCTCAGCACATTTAGCAATACCATCATTCTTCCATACAGGAAACAACAACTTACATATACCTTTCGCGCTAATGTGTGACAAACCATGAGCCATAGTCACGACGGCTAATACATACGCATCCGGTAGCATCCACCTCTGACGTTCCGACAAGTCAACCAAACATCCATGCATGTCCAACTTTCCCGTGCTTTCTTTCCACTTGGTCCGTTCAGTTTCAGTGGCCTCATTCTGAATTGCTTTCACGCTCTCAACAGTATCTTCACACATACCAGTCTCCGTCAACCACCTCACTGAACTCGTAACATACATTCGGGTTGCAAGATTCTTAGCCGTTTCCTTAGCAATCTCGTCCGCAAATGCATTTCCACGACCAACATCATCCGTAACCTTTCGATGCGCACTACATTTAACGATCGCTACCTGTTTAGGCAATGTAAGTGCATCCAAAAGATCATTCACGAGCTGTCCGTGTTGGATCTTCGTACCATGCGATGTCATAAATCCTCTTTCTCTCCACAATCGACCAAAACTATGTGCAACACCGAATGCATACTGACTATCGGTAAACACATTCACTCGCTTTCCCTTAGACAAAACACACGCTCTTGTTAACGCAATCAATTCTGCCGCTTGCGCTGAATTCTGACTCAATCTTGCAGTTTCCACAACCGTGCTCAACGTCACTACAGCATACGCAGTCGTCACATCACCATTCGGCAACTTAAAACATGAACCATCAACATACAACGTGCCATCGGGGTCTGTCAATGGAGTGTTTTTCAGGTCCACACGGCCCTTCGTTTCTTCCTCAGTTCGTAAATAACAATCATGCGGTGGTACATCATTTGTTTCCATATTAGCCGGCAACAATGTCGCCGGATTCAGTACATTACAACGCTTAATCTGTATATGACTTGCCAAAAGGGTCAACTCATACCCGGACAACCTTGCACTCGTCAGATGTTGAGTTTTTGTCCGATTCAAGAGAGTGTCAACTGCATGCGGAACCATCACTATGAGCATATTATCCATGACCAGACCTGCGGATTGTCGAATAGACACCGCAGCTGCCGCTGTCGCCCTCAAGCAACTTGGCAACGCTCTAGCTACCGGGTCTAAAGTCGAGGAAAAATAAGCACACGGACGCTGCTTACCACCAAATTGTTGCGTCAAAACACTCAACGCACAACCTTCTCTCTCGTGAACGTATAGTGTAAACGGTTTACTGTAATCAGGAGTACCTAACACAGGAGCCGAACACAACGCATCACGTAGTTCAGAAAAACTTTTCTGACATTCTTCCGTCCATGGCAAAGGAGTCGAAACATCTTTGCACGTGAGAGCTATCAATGGCTTCGCTAACAGTGAAAAGTTCGGAACCCACTGCCTGCAGTATGACGTCTTACCTAGAAAGGCACGCACATCTCTCTGAGTTGTTGGCACAGTCATTCGAGCAATTGCTGCAATTCTTTCAGGGGTCAACCTTCTTCCCGCCTTTGACAATAAGTGACCTAGATAGGTTACTTCTTGACAACAATATTGTAGTTTAGATGGTGACACCTTGTGATGTAAGTCACATAGATGCTGTAACAGTGATACTGTAGCAGTTCTACAAATCTGTTCAGTGTCAGCAGCTACCAACAGATCATCAACGTACTGAATCAAAGCCGCACCAGCCGGCAACACAAACGCATCAAGTTGACTCTTAAGAGCTTGGCTGTAGATCGATGGACTCTCACAGTAGCCCTGAGGTGCGCGTTTGAACCTGAAGCTACAACCACCTAATGAGAAACCGAACAGATCTCTGCTTTCCTCAGCAATCGGAATGCTAAAGAACGCATTCTTCAGATCGATTACCGAGAACCATGATGCAGAAGCTGGAATCAGAGTCAGCAAAGCTGTAATGTCAGGCACCACAGGAAACTGTGGAACAACAATTTTATTCACCTCCCTTAAATCAATAACAAAACGATACACAGGAGGCTTGGATGGATCAGTTCGTTTCAAAATAGGTAACACAGGACTATTACACACGTTACCCCGTGTTTCCTCGATGACATCTTTATCGATCAAATCATAAATGATCGCTAAAAGTGCTCGTTCTCCATCAAGAGAGATACGATACTGGGGAATGCGTGGAAGTCGCACGTTGGATTTCAATTGAACAACATAAGGTGGTATATCCAACAGGCCCACATCATTGGGACCTGTCGCCCACAAAGACTCAGGAAGAGAACTCAATTCCGGTGGGAGCTTATCAGTCGACAAATACATAGGAGAGATCACTCTCTGACCCAACGTAAGCTCCACTCCCGCAGGAGAACAGGACAAAGTCGCATATAACCGCTTCAACAAATCCAGGCCCAAAAGATTCTCACCACAACCAGTAGTCAAAATCAAAGGAGCTTCTAACTCACGAGACCCAATTGTAAGGGGCAAAGGGCTAGAAACTGGATTGCTAACGGGGGCGCCAGAGAATCCAACGGAAACATTCGTTAAGCCAGACAAAGGCGCGCCAGGGAGTTTCGAATGCATGATGGAACTTTTCGCTGCACCAGTGTCCAACAGAAAAGGCTCAACTACGCCCAATGTGGCAACTGCGACATAAGGCCCTCTCTGATCAACTGGAACCGATACTACTCCCTTTCTTTGTCTATGGCTGTCCTAGTAATTACCGTCCACATCAACATCATGCTAGACATAATAGTCGTCCACATGATACTGTGCAGATCTACCAGACAATGGATCGGGCCGATCAAAGCAATTTTGCGAATCTGATGAAGTGGCAAGAAGCTCATTCTGATTCTGAGTAACACCGCGACCCCTACCACGTGACGCTTGCTGAGGGCCACTACGACCTCCTCGAGCCGAAACACCATTGTTCCGGTCACGCAAAACTGGACAATTAAACTTCAAATGGCCCTCACCCCTACAATATGCGCATTGATTATACCCCAACACAGAGCGAGGTGTAGAGGAGTCAGTACGTGACTGCGATCTAGAAAAATGTGATTGTAATCGATTTGGCTGTTGCGAGTCATTTTGATTTGAGCGCGGAGGATACGCTTGCTGCAATAAGACCTTTGTTTTAAGATCCTTCGTTTTCTTATCTGCGCGTTCGCTTTCTTCTTTCTCCCTATTTTCGTAGTATTGGGCCGTGGCTAATATCTGAGCAGTGGTAGAAACGGCCCACGAACTTTCAGAATTCTTCAACTTGTTGCTTAGTTCAGGCAACAAATTCGATACAAATTTATCAACGAACAACCGCTGACCTCCCTCAGAGCTCATATCCTGACCACTATGATCGATAAATGCCTCCTCAAATCTCGTAAAGAAATCGGAGACACTCTCGCCCTTCTTTTGTTTGCACGCAGACCATTTGTCCCAATTAACGCGTATTGCTAGCATAAGTGTCTTCATAAGTGTAATTATCCTCTGGGGCAGATTCTCAATGAGCTGTTCAGGTTTAGCCCCACCAACTTGCCGTCCGTCAGCCGCCGCAAGAGCAGCCCAATCACCGCCTAACTCAGCTGCGTGATTCTCTTGACGGATTTTCGCCCAAATCGGTTGAGGTACTACATTACCAAACAACATATCGATATCGGCAACGTTCATGACAGTAGCATCCACTAATTGGGACGTCTCCTTATAATAACCTGCAGGATTTTTGCGGGGGTCAGGCAAGGTTTGCTTTACCTGCAAAACTTCCGATCGCTTCCACGGGAGGTGTATCCAAACTCTCTGAAAGTGTGGTAGAATAGCAGGATTAGCAGCAGGATCACCTGGCATCCATACTGGGGGAACTTCCCACATAGGATACTGACCAGGTTGTGCCATCCGCTCCTCAGTTTCGTCCTTAAACAATGCTCGAGGTTGTACTGTAGATCGAAAAGATAACAGACGCTCTAAAGCACGTCGGACATTACCACCCACAATCATACCAGTCAAAAATTGATTCTGAAGCTCAGTGATTTCGGGCGGTACATTATCCACCTCCTCATTATCCCACTCTTCTCTCAAGAATTTACACATTTCCTCGAACACGAATCTTTGTGTGGGCTCATTAAACTGAGAAAATGTCTCAAAAACTATACGCGAAGCGTAATTCGCAGGATGCCTAATCCATTTACGCGCCATTTTCACCAACGACTCACGTTCCCTACCATCAGGAATTTGACTGCGCCTCTGAGCAACATCAGAAAGATCTGACCCGAGTATCGGTCCAAAAAGCGGAGAATAGAGAGTAGCGACAGCATTAAATATACGACTACGAACAGAGGGGGAAGAAGAAGGAAGCACAGGAGCAACGACATTAGGAGTAAACGTAGAAACAGTAGCGGTAGTCGGGATAACAGGAGTAGTAGTAAGATTGGGCTGATGAGATACTGGCAAAGGAGCAGTAGGAAAAAGAGCGGGTAAAGGAGGATGAACAATTTGCGGCACAAGGGGATTCGGAAGAACAGGAGGAACGATAGGCTGACCAGCAGCCGCCAGAACAGCAGGTTGAGGAACAAGAGGAATCACAGGACCCACAGTATCTGGAGCATAGGGAGGTGGTGATTTCAATAGATAAGACAATATGGGATCTTCTACCACTTCTTCTTCCGTCTTATCAGGACTAGACGGTAAAACCGGATAACATTTATCCACCGCCATATGATGAAGTCTAGCACAAACTTCCTGCTCCTTCTCGTCTTTGTCTCGCTGATACTGTTCTGCATTTCGCATCACCGTAATAACACCTTCTCTCTTATTTTTCTTAATCTGTCTGATTTCTTTCTGCTTGGCCTCTTTGCGCCATAACCGAAAGGAATCAAACATGGCCGGCCTAGCCTTCTTTTTAAACAATCTAGCTTCAAGATTATCTAATATTGCAGTTTCGAAACTACCATGTGATGGCCAACTAAGAACACCATCATTTTTAGTGTAACGAATCCAATATTCATTATATACAATAGGACCTACGCCGTGGCGACTATAGAGCTCATAAATTGGAGTTCCAACTGGAGGTATCGGACATGAATCCTCCAGTCGGGAATCCGTGCTGCAACATTGAAGGAAACCAAACAAAGTACTACGGCCAGGCATCGTGCACACTAACCGAGTTTACAAACTTCAAGGGCTATCGAATTACGATGTCCTCGCAAAAAATGCAAGACCCTCGGTTTTTGGCAATTGCAATCGTCAAATAAAACCCAACAACTAAGAACCAACAACTAAGAACCACAAATGCAATGGAACCATGCAAACAACCAGGGTTAGCGACCCACAAATACTTAACTGAAAGAGCAATGGCGTCACCAGGAAGGCCCGTCTATCGTCTCGCCGTACAAAGGAATACGCCAGGCACCAAAACAGGTCGACAGTCAGGGCATCAGTCCGTCGCAGCCGTCAGGAGGCGGGAATCTTCGCGGGAAAAGTCTTCGGGCCACTTATTTCGACAACTGGATCGATGAAGCGGGGTGCACCTTCCCTCGGAGATTTCACACGAAGTTCCTCACGATCGTCGGGCTTCGGACCCGTACCACTGATGTCGCGCAACGTTGGGCGCCAACTGAAGGACTGGGCTATTCTAAGGCCCAGCGGTGCCAGGGGACAACACCTGAAACCTTCGTGAGTTACCTGTTCCGGCGTACAAAACACAGAGACACGGGACACTTCCTGTGGCGTCAAAGATCAGCGTTTATTTACTGCAGGGATGCAGAAATCACAAGAAGTACACAACGTGTAGGTTCTGAGAGACTGCTTCGAATTGCAAAAGTGGATCGCTCATTTTATACACATTTTGTCATTGCACAACATAACAAACAAAGGTTTACAACTCAGTTCCCACAGTAACCTTCAAAAGGGTCGCATTCATGTTTCAGAAGCCCGGAACATAATTACAGCAACGGTTCCCAACTGTAAAAGCACATTATCCCCACATTACGCACATTCCATTCTGACTGTAAACGAATTAGGAGAAGGGACAGAAACAGATGCAAAGGAAAAACAAGGATGCACAACAGATTGAAAAAGAGTGTGAAGAGCAATATCGGAAACTTGATTGCAGGATCAAAGGACCCGTGCCTAATGCATGCATGATTGAAACAATAGACTGGCACGGCAAGATGAGCCTTGAGCGGGGCCATCTGCCTTTGCCGTGTCATTTCCCTCATCATAAAGACACCTTCAAAGAAGCACGTGTCCTTCGCGAAAGCTTGGGAATCCTAGGGTCATAAAGCGGACAAGGTCCGTTCGCTGGCTACTTGAGGGCAAGAAACAAAATGGATGCCGCATTTAAAATGGATCCCGAGGGCTCAGATGGACATACCCAGGAATAAGACGAACCGTACATAGTAGCGTAGCGAAAACGCGTACACCCACTAAACTCGTCATTTGCGGTTCGTAGATACCAAACTCGTCCATATTTGAACACACCCAAAAAGTGTCATTACGATTCCCACGGAACCTCAGCACTGCACAGCAGTTGCAGTGGTGGCTCACGGACCGCGATTGGGTCACAGGCAAGAGCCTCTCCCTTCCCCAACCGGAGCATGTCGTAGTGACGGATGCGTCCCTCCTGGGATGGTGTGGCCATATGGGAGAGGCGGAGATCAGAGGCCTCTGGTCTCCAGCGGAGTCTCGCCTCCACATCAACCTTTTGGAGTTGAGAGCGATCCGACTTGCACTGAAAGCCTTCCTTCCCTCTGTCAGGGGAAGTGTCGTGCAGGTGTTCACGGACAACACCACCGCCATGTGGTATTGCAACAAACAGGGCGGGGTGGGGTCGTGGCCCTTTGTCAGGAGGCTCTGCGCCTCTGGACGTGGCTGGAACACCAGGGCGTCACCCTAGTGGTTCAACATCTGGCGGGCTCTCTGAACGCCAGAGCAGACAAACTCAGCCGCCGGTGCATGATGGATCACGAATGGCGTCTGAACTCCGAAGTGGCGCAAGGTCTCTTTCAGCAGTGGGGAGAGCCTTGGTTAGATCTATTCGCCACCGAAGAGAACGCGCAATGTCAGCAGTTCTGCGCGTTGGAATTTCCAAGGCGGCACTCGCTCGGCGACGCTTTTCGTCACGAGTGGAGTTGCGGTCTGTTGTACGCCTTTCCGCCTATACCACTTCTGCCCAGAGTGCTGAAGAAGATCAGGCACGACCGGGCCCAAGTCATCTTGGTGGCTCCGGATTGGGCACGAAGGTACTGGTATCCCGAGCTACTCAGTATGTTGACCGATCCTCCGATACGTCTGCCCCTTCGGGAGGATCTTCTGTCGCAGCAGCAGGGGACGGTCCTACACCCGAACCTGTCCAGCCTCCACCTCCATGCGTGGAGATTGAGCGGCGGCAGTTGATGCCATTTGACTTGCCTCCTGAAGTCTGTGATATCATTCTGGCAGCCAGGCGTCCCTCCACAAAGACGGTATACGCCTGCCGGTGGAACAAATTTGTGGCATGGTGCACAGCAAAGGCTGTGGATCCCCTTTCCGCCCCTTTTTCTGAGGTCCTCCTTTTTCTTCTTTCTTTGGCCCGGCAGGGCTCTGCCCTGGGCACCTTGAAAGGTTATCTTGCTGCCATCTCTGCCTTCTTGCGGCTTCCTAATCAGCCTTCTCTTTTCAAGTCCCCTGTCGTTACACGCTTTCTAAAAGGCATTACTCACACGTTCCCTCCTGTCCCTTTTGTAATGCCTCAGTGGGACTTGAATCTTGTTCTCACATTTCTAATGTGCGCTCCCTTTGAGCCTCTTCATAATTGTCCTCTTCGTCTGCTGACGCTTAAGACTGCTTTTCTGGTAGCCATCACCTCGGCTAGACGGGTGAGTGAGCTCCAGGCTTTATCATCAAAGCCTCCTTTTCTCTCTGTTCATCCGGACAAGGTTGTCCTTCGGCCTCGTCCCTCCTTTCTTCCGAAAGTGGTGACCCCCTTTCATCTTGGGCAGTCTGTCACCTTGCCCACCTTCTTTCCGCCTCCGCATCCTTCCAAAGAGGAAGAGAGGCTCCACCGTCTGGACCCAAAACGTGCGCTCTCCTTTTATCTGGACCGCACAAAGCAGTTCCGGGTGGACGACCAACTTTTCGTTGGATACGTGGGTGCTAAGAAGGGGAAAGCTGTGCACAAACGGACCATCTCTCGGTCGGTCGTTTTGTGCATCAAAATTTGTTATTCCTTGGCAAAAAAGGACCCTCCTATTGGGCTGCGCGCCCATTCTACTCGGGCCACGGCGGCTACTACTGCTTTGGGACGGGGTGTCCCTTTGCAGGACATCTGTCAGGCGGCAACGTGGGCTTCGCTACACACGTTTGCCAGGCATTATTGCCTTGACAGCCAAGTCCGGAGGGATGGCTTCTTTGGCCGTTCTGTCCTCCAGGACTTTCTGGTGTGATCTTGGTTCGCAGACCCACCACCGGGGATGGTATTGCTTGGGTATCTATTCTAAGGTGAGGAATCTAACTAACGTGTTTCTTTCAGATGAACAAGTTACTTACCTTCGGTAACGATGTTTCTGTAAGAAACATTAGTTAGTTAGATTCCTCACCGACCCACCCATCCTTCCCGTTCTGCGAACTGACATCTAGGGTTAAGGTTATCCTTTTCAGGCCCCTAGATTTTATTTTTGGCACCAGTGTCGGTCTTTTGCATGACTCTGCGTTCCTGGCGCGGAAAGCTATGTACAAGAACTGACGTCAGCGCGCGAGGGCGGCGTCTAAGTACTCCGACGACGTCATTCCGGCGCACGACGCCGACGACGGACGCGGAGCCGCAGACGACGCCTAGCGACGCGCAAGGGGTATTGCTGACGAAAAATCTTCCGGATCCAGTCTGACGCCTGGGGATATTCGAAGGGGAGGAATCTAACTAACTAATGTTTCTTACAGATACATCGTTACCAAAGGTAAGTAACTTGTTCTTTACTCTCTGGAAAGGAGACTAACCTCACTTGAGAGTCACAGCGTGCTCCTGGCTGAGCCCAATGCTGTGTTACACCCACCAGTGCCCGCCGAGTGCCACACACCTCTGTGTTGTATTCCACCAGCTAGTGCGTATGCTATGACACTCTTTAGCCCATGTGCACTGTAACACCACCCCGTAATTATGTCATGCCACACTTGCCTTTGCACGGGTTATATTGCCCCATCTAACGTGCCTTCCTCGATGCCTATGTTATAAAGCACAGCGCTATGCTATACATATTACAATCTGGGATCCATATCTTTGTCACAGTGCATATGCAATGTTACACTACCCAGCACATATTTTATATTACAACTTTAGAGACTACTTAGGTTACACAACACTGCCCTGTGCATATTACACTCCAAGGCGCATATCACATAGCAAGCGCTAGTGCCTGTGCTATCTCGCGCTCTCCAATGAATCTGTCATTGCGCACAATGTATTGCATATTATATTTCACGCCCCGGTTCATCTTATATCACACTTTTTGGTGCATAGTTTATACCATACACTATATCTAGTTTTCATTTTCAATCGTGCTATCAGGACTATGTTCTATATAACACTGCGTCCACCTACCCTTTTCACAGGCATTGCATTTTGCGATGGGGGGTGGAGGGTCAGGGGATGTTTCTGCCAAGTGAGCCCGGAGTCACAGTCCCAAACGTCCTCTTCTTCCTGAATAAAAGTGAGATTATGCTGCATACTTGTTCATAATTTAAGTAGTTCGCACAGACACACATTTTAAAAACAATAACGTTCCTAATACCCACCTTCTATGAACAGTTAGCTTGCTGCCCCATCCACCTCCTCCCTATCCTCTGTTGTCTGAATCCATGGACTAGCCTCCTCCCTCCTGCCATGCATGGTCTGATGTGCTGCCACTGCCCTACATTTAGCATGATGTACCAGTCCACTCATCCTGCCCTCCATTGCCCAATTCTATGGCCCATCATTGACCTCCTGCTTAGCCTCTGTGCTTTGCTTTCTGCCCCTATTCTCCTTTCCCCTGCCCTCCGATGTCTTTGTGCATGCCCCTGCTCCATCCTTTTTGACCACCATGTTCCATGGACCTGCCACTCCTATCTACTCTGAGTGTTCTGTTGAGCTGCCACTCCCCTACCACCTGCCTAGCATTGTCAGATGACTGTAACCTGTCCCTGCCACCTCCACCCTGCCTGTCCACATGCCATGCCCCTATCCCCTTCCTCCTGTCCTCCATGGTCCATTTTACTGCCACACCCTTCTGCCCTCCCTGGTCTGTTGTGCTGCAACTGCTCTTCCTGCCTGCCCCGCGCGGTCTGTTGTGAGGCCCCTTCCCCTGAACTCTCTTATCTGTGCCCAGGTCCTGACCCTCCCTTCTATCCTCCATGGTCCTTTGTGCATGCCCCTGCACCCTCCTTCTTGCCCATCATAGCCATTGTGCTGCCACTAACCCTCCCGCTTGCCATGCATGGTCTTCTGTACTGCCATGGCCCCTCCCACCTTCCCTGTGTGGTCAGCTAGCTGCTCCTGACCCCCTCCCACCTTCCCTCCATGGTCTGTGTGTATGCCATCATATTCTCACTGTTGCTCTCCATGGTGTGTCTTGTTTCTAGTGCCCATCCTGCCTGACCTCCATGGTCATCTTGCTGCTCCTGCCCTGCCCCCTTGCCCCCAGCCCTCTGTTTCCATGTGCAGACCCCTATTCCCTCCCTCCTGGCTTGTCGGTTCCATTGTAATGCCCCTGATCCGTCCCTCCTGCCCTTTATGGTCTGTTATGCTGCAGCTTTCTCTCCTGTCTGTCCATTATGGTCAGCTAGCTACCATTGCCTCTTTCCCCTCTGTTGTCTGTTGTCCATGTGCATGGTCCTGTCCCCTCCCTATTGCTTTCTATGGATTGTTGTGCTGCACTCCCGTCCCGCATGCCCTGTGTGGTGTATTGTGCTGCTGCAAACCCTGATGCCTGCCCTGTAGGGTCAGTTTGGTGCACCTCTCAATGTCCCTCCTGTCCTCTGTTATCCGAGTCCATGTCCCTACCCCAATTCCTCCTGCCTACCATGATCCAATGTACCATACTTGTGAACATTTTGAACTTGGTAAGAGGGAGATTTTGAAATAAAACTGGGGTATTGATTTTCCCCTTTGAGTTACATTGAAAAAGAGAAGATTGTAGACAGGAAACAGATCAAGTAAAGCCCATTTGAGCTTAAAAACATTGGACGTTTCCTGGCTGAAACGGGTCTGTTGGCATGTATGGTTGTATGACCACTGCCTCTTCCTTCTGCCCACAATGGTCTATTATATTGCCACAGCCTCTCTTGCCAGTCCTGTATTGTTGGTTTGTTGCCCCTGCCCCCCTTTCCACTGCCCTCCATCGTCTGTTGTGCTGCCACTGCCCTGCCTGCCTGCCTAGTGTGGTCAAATTGTTGCCTCTGCACTCTCCTACCTGCCTTCAATTTTCAGAGTCCGTGCCCCTGGCCTCTGCCTCTCAACAGTATCCCAATGAACAACTAGATTGCTAACATTCTATATTTATTACAAAAGTGTGGAATGCCTGACGTCATCTTGATGTAATCAAAACTGTAATGCCTAGAGCATTTCCTTTAGAAATTACATATATGAGAGAGTCTTATTTGCATCAAAATTATGGTTAGTGCTCTAAAAAACTAAAATGAGGACATATTTTCTGAGTTTTCAAATAGCGACAAAGAACTTTTAAATTATTTGTAATCTTAGTTTTTTTTATCCAGTTGACCACTTGATTAAATGTTGCATCCAAGGGCAGAGGGTGTGGTGTTACTTCCAGAGCTGCAGACTTTGCAACTGGGGAACCAGGTTGGAGTTTCTGCTTCAGCTCAACATTCTGTGATTCTGGTCAAATCACTTAATCTCCCCATGTCTACAACCAAAATGAATTTGATCTTGTGTGATGTAACCACTGTTCATGTAAAGCACTCCAATACCTGACAAGTCTGCACTATATAAAACTGCAAATACACAAAAAATAAGTGTTTTGCACACTTCTGTCATTGGGCTACATTTGGGCTACATCTGGGTGATATTTGGGCTACATTTGGGCTCTTTTGTCTCTGGTGGCCATTTTAGGAGATTTATTTGTTATGAAGTTTCCTAATTTCCTCATGTACTGCAGTCTCCGCCGTAGGAAATGCTTTCAGTTTTTTACTTTGATTCCACCAAGAAGGTATTCAGATATGTCACACATTTGCCATAAATTCTGAATGTTAGCACTCTAGTTGCTCATTAGATCACTGTAGTAAAGCTACTGCTCACCACAGAAGTCTGCTGCTAGTATTAGAAGTGCATGTTTCAGTCTGCATATCAGAATTTTTTAATGAAATAGAAGAGGATTTGAGAAGTCACTCAAAATGTCCCCTAATTTTTCTTTCTTCAGCACTAATCATAATTTCTATGGCAAAATGAACCCCCTCATTGTGTTCCTTTTTTAAATTAAATGTTTTAGGTGTTACCAGTTTATTCCAATCAAGATGGCTTCAGGTGTGCCATACTTTTGTCATAAGTAAGACAGTAAGCGCTGTAGTTGTTCTTAAGAACACTCTGGGACATTCTGTCAATGGGCTATACTTGGGCTACATCTGGGTGATATTTGGGCTACATTTGGGCTCTTCTGTCTCTGGTGGCCATCTTGGGAGATTTATTTGTTATGAAGTTTCCTAATTTCCTCATTTACTGCAGTCTCCTCAGTAGGAAATACTTTCAGTTTTTTACTTTGATTCTATCAAGAAGGCATTCTGATGTGTCACACATTTTCCATAAATTCTGAATGTTAGCACTCTAGTTGCTCATTAGATCACTGTAGTAAAGCTACTGCTCACCAGGCAAGTCTGCTGCTGGTATTCAAAGTGCATGTTTCAGTCTGCATGTCAGAATGTTTTTATGAAATAAAAGAGGATTTCAGAAGTCAAAATGTGCCCTAGTTTTTCTTTCTGCAGCACTACTTATAATTTATATGGCAAAATGAACCCCCTCATTTTGTTCCTTTGTAAATTAAATGTTTTAAGTGTTACCACTTTATTCCAATCAAGATGGCTTCAGGTGTGCCATACTTTTGTCATAAGTAAGAATGTTAGCGCTCTAGTTGTTCTTTAGAGCACTCTGGGAAGCTGCAGTAGAACACAAAGGAATCAACTGACAGTCTCTGCCCTTGTTGGATGTACATGTTTTACTGAGAATGTCAGACTTCATTCTTACATGACTGAGAAAGATAATGTGAATTTACAGAAAATATGCTCTCAGTTTAGCTTATAGATCACCTTCCAAACCTCTGTGGGAAAAGTATGAGAAAATAGTTTTCTCTCAAACATGGTTCGTGATATCACAGCAGAAGGCTTTTTCACATGGTAAAATCACCTTAGAACACACCACAATTCCTAAAATGAGTATGGTACCATCAACAAATGAGTTATAATGTAACTAAAGTCTTAAAACCTTCTATTAACTGCAATGCTTTTTAATGAGGTGCTATCATGTATATTGGTCCCAAGATGGCTGCCAACACTTCTTGGATGAAGTACTGACAGCCAATCAGATCTCACGATGAGATGTGTGGTTAGGCTCCGCCCAGATATGTATGTGATTTTACTTTTGATTTTCTCAGGAACTGCTGAACAGATTGACACCATATATGCAAAAGGCACATGCGTGACCTGAGGACTACCTCTTTGCCAAATTTCAAGTAATTCTGTTCAGCCGTTCGGGCTGTACCTTGGACTAAAGGTCCCTATGGAAAATTGCATGGGGAAAACGCGTTTTGGGGCCCCCCTTTTTTCTCAGCCCCCGCTGGACGAATCCCCCCCAAGACTTTCAGGGTAGGAGCGGAGCGGAGCGCCCCACCTATTTTGAAAATTTCGCGAGGATTCATCAACCGGCGCCAAAGTTATTCCAAATAGAATGTTGCGGATTTCCTATGGAAACACGGTCCTAACTATAACTATCTACTGGCGACCGCCAGTAGATAATATATATATATATACATACATACATACATACATACATATACTCTCAGACCCGCCTCCTCAGTCCTTGAATTCCGCAGGAAGCTGAAGCCTTTGCTCTCCATGTAGACTGCAGACACATCCAGCTCAGCGCCAGGAGACCCTCCTGCACCCTACAAGTATTCAGCACACGTTTGGGTGGGAATGCGGGCTCGTTTCCAGTTGCTTTGTAAAATATTCCTTTTCTATCTGGCTGTGAGTTGTTGCTGCTAAGATCTTTGACTTTCTTTCCGCAGAGTATGACAGCGATGCTTCCTGCCATTATAAAGTGGAACGCAGTTATGAGAATTTTGTCACGTCCGGTCCGGACCCTCACCCGCCTCCCATTGCAGATGACGAAAGTGACGACGATGATGACGACGATGTTCCGCGGGTAAAAGAGCAGCCTGCCCTTGTCAACAGTTGCATTTTGTCTGTGCTGGCCTTTTCGTCATTGTTTGTCTTACAGACAGTTATAGCTTGGAACATTTAGGATATTTTGCATTTAGGTATCATTGTTTTAGACATTAATGCACATTATGTTTATAGTATATACTCGATGTATCCGAAAATAGACTTGCAGGCATCTCTGTAGGCGGGTGGAACGCAGCCTTGCAAGGGATGTGCTCTGATGGTGACTTTGATGAGGTAGCTTCTGCTCCCATCTTCGGCACTTGACAAAGTATTAGCGTGATTCTGTGCACGTGGTTTCATTTTCGCCTGGCTCACATTTTACTGCAATGTCCGTGTGTAAACAGTAAACTGTAGGGCTTCTGTCCCGGGTCGGCTACTCGGGCTGATCCCAACTGACTCCCGAATTCCCAAATATCCCTGTTCCGTGTGCGCCGCCTCAGTATTGAGACGCCGCTGCGTCTCTGGAGTGAAGATCCGCTCGGCTCGCCACTTGCCTAGAATAAATACTGTGCTTCCTGTTGCTGCGCAGTGATGACATGGCACTTCGGGTGAGTGCCAGGGGCCGATATTGCAGTGATACCGATCAAAGACTTGTATTGCTACAGTAGGCCTCCCACGGTAACGTTTCTTACAATGTGTTCTTCAACCCGCTTATGCCACCGTGGCACATTCTTAAGCGAAGGGACTCAAGGTTTCGTCTGCAGGATGTGTTCCGAGCGCTCCTATGGTCACCCTCCTCTCCTCCGGAGCTCATCTCCAGCATGGAATCCTCCCGGTATTCCTTTGCTGGAATGCCCCTCTCCCCCAACCCGCACATGTCTAAGACCCCCTAACCCTTTTTAACTTATCAAACATGTAGCTTTTGTGCCAACAACCATTACTTAGAAAAATCATAGAAGTGATTAACCTAATGCAATTCATCTCAGCCTCTGGGAATAACTCTCTACTGCATTCTAATCTGTTATTTTTGCCCTCGTCATCAGTGCAAAGGAGGCCCGCTCATACACAAATCCCTTTTGCCCTCTTCCATATGGGAACAGTCCAGCGTGAACTGTTAGACCACGTCCCCCGGCAACGCACCTCATGCAGCTTCAAACATGATTTCATCGTGTGTAGCCTGTACAGTAGCATTGTGCCTCTTTATTTATTTTCACACCAGCGAAAGTTGCGTAGTTCCCGATTGTCCTCCTTCATGAACGGTGCAGATTTTCTCAATCTGAAAGAGACACGTTGGTGATAGATTCCTTACCTTAGAATATCCCCAGGCATCAGGCTGGATCCAGAAAGTTTTTCGTCAGCAGTACCCCTGCGCGTTGGTAGGCGTCCTCGTGTGGCTCCGTCTACATTGCTGGCGTTGTAGCCGCCGAGATGACGTAGTCGGGGTTACTTAGACTCGCCCACGCGCACTGCCGTCAGTTCTTTCTTTTTCCGCGCCAGCAAGCACATATCCGAGAGAGAGCGGTACTCCTAGTCATATTTTTTACTTGTTTTCTGAGACTTGTTTGTCGAGTACTCGACTTCTGGCGCAGTAGGTACGCCCAGGTCTCAGTCCTGTTGGGACTGCTGTCGGAACATGTCGGCGGAGGACCCGCGTGTCGTGTCTCTTCTGCTTCGGGCACGTCCATCACCCCGAGACGTGCCCCAGTTGTCGGGCATGGTGCCGAAGACTTGCGGGAGTGTTCCCAACAGTTCTTTGAGGCCCGGCAATTGCTCCGCGCCACTCAAGGTCCCGCGCCCGTGGGCGGTCGCGAGTTCTACACCATCGTTATTCATCGGGGTCAGGTAAGTTGAAGCGCCATACCAGGTCGAAGACCCGGCGTCGCTCTTTGCCTACCCCTCACCGGTTGCGGGACGCGTTGGAGGGGGCAGGTGGTCACTCCCCCGTGGCTCCAGTGGAGCCTCCGTTGTTGCCTGCGTCCCTTACCCGGGGCCGTACGCGACTCCAGAAGAAATACAAGTGTTCCTATCGGCCATGGGCTGTTTATTTACCCCTTCGGGTCCCTCCCGAGCACCTTCGGGCCCCGTGGGACCATTGGGTGGTTCTGCCCCCATGCCGCCGCCTTTGGCCCCGGAAATGCCGGCAAGATACCCTGGGGCGCCGTTGGCTCCTGGCCTCGGACCCGCTGATGGCTTCGGCCATGGCCCCGCTGTTGGCTATGGCCTCAGCGCCGCCGCTGGTTATGGCCTCAGCGCTGCCGCTGGCAGTGGCCTCAGCACCGCCGCTGGCTCCGGCCTCGGCACCGCCGACACTGGCTACGGCCTTGGCGCTGCCGCCGCATGCTCCGGCCTCGGCGCCGCCGCTGGCTCTGGCCACCGCGCCGCTGCTGGCTCCGGCCTCAGCGCGGCTGTCATCTCCAGGCCTGGTGTCGGACACGGTTGGCTTCCGGCCTCGGCCCTGCCGCTGGTTCCGGCCTTGGCGCCGCCGCTGACTCCGACCTCGGCACCGCCGCTGGCTCTGGCCTCAGCGCCTGGATTGACCTATTGTTCATCAATTCCTAGCCCGGTAGAGGCAATTTTCTCCCTTTACCCGGCCTCCTTGTCCTTCTCTGCCTCTTACACTGCCGACGGCAAAGACTGGGAGGGGTCTGGGAACCCTCTCGCAGCTCAGTGTGAGGATGCGCCACACTAGGATGCCAATGTGGAGGATCTGAGCGATCTGGATTTCTCTCCACGCCCCGGGCTACGGAGCAGGATGGTACATTTTCTGTGGTGTTGCGCAGGGCAGCTGAGGCTCTTAACCTCAAGCTCCCTATGGTGTTTCTCAGGAACAATCTCCTGACTGAGGTGATTCGGCCTTGATCCTCCTCCAAGGAGCCGCTGCTGTCCTGTAATGACGCACTTAGAGACGTTCTCTGGTTGCCTGGTCCACGCCTCCCACAGGTACTCCTGTGGATAGGAGTGTGGCACAACGGCATCGCCCGGACCTCTGCTTCTCCCAGCGCATTCCCTTCCGCACCTCCGGATAGGGTACTAAAAAAAAAAAGAGGTTGAGCAGTCTGGGAACAAGGTTTTACCTCTGCCACTTCTGGACTGCGGACAGTGCATACAGCATGCCTTGTGGCCCGCTATTCCCACTCTGTGTGGAACATGGTGGCGCTGGTGCAACCTCAGTGTCTGACGGACGCTCGGACGGTACTCTCCCAAGCTATACCAAGGGAAGAGATGCAGCACTGTTTACTGTACATGGTGGCCTTGATACCGACGACTCCCTCGGCAGGGCAATATCCACAACTGTGGTGCTTCGCCGTTCCGCCTGGCTCAGAGCCACTGGCTTCTCAGGGGAAGTCCAGAATGCCTTGTTGGACATGCCCTTTGATGGCACGCGCCTCTTTGGTGACAACCCGGATGGCACGTTGGAACATTTTGAGGACTCCCGGGCAACGGCCCAGTCCTTGGGCCTTTCCGCCACACGCACTCCCTCGGGGTCTGCCTTTCGTTCCTTTCCTGTCAGGGACGGGGTGCCTAAAACACGTTCCTTTCAAAGCTGCAGGTCTGCGCAGCAGCACTCTCGGTGCAGCCGCTGAAGGGGACCTGCAGAGGTGGGTCACAGGGCCAGCGGCCGAGTCAGTCCGCCGCCGCCCCTGCCACCACGGCCTCCAAACCTTCCTTGTCTAGGGTATTCGGGCCCACCGAACGTCCGTGGGCGCCACCGCCTTCCCCACTGGCGCATCAGCACTTCGGACAGTGGGGTTTTGCAGATAGTCCAAAGGGGCTACTTCCATTCCGGACAGCCCCTCCGACCGTACCCCCTCCGTAACACCGCATGTCGGTGTATCACTTGGCACTTCTCCAGCAGGACGTTGCATCCCTCTTGGCCGGAGGGGGCAGTCGAGCGCAGTCCGATGCCAATAGTAAGTCATGGTTGTTATTCCCACTACTTCTTGATTCCAAACAAAGACAACGGCCTGCGTCCTCTTTTAGGCCTCCGGTAGGTCACTTACTTACAAAAAAGTTCTAAATGCTCCCGCTTTCAGTTCACCGGACTTCCTTTTAGCCTTACCAGCGCCCCTCGGGTGTTCGCAGAAGTGATGGTGGTGGTCGCAGCTCATCTGCACATATCAGGGGTTTCATTCTTCTCTTATCTCGACTACTGGCTGTTGACGGCGGGCTCGCCCCAAGCATTCGTCTCACACCTCCAAACTACAGCCAACCTCCTGCATTTGCTGGGGTTCTCCATCCACGTGTCGAAGTCGCATCTGGCTCCCTCTCAGAAGCTCCTCTTCATCGGAGCAGTTCTGGACACGGCACGATTTCTGGTTTATCTTCCCGAACAGCCCGTCCGGGTCATTCGACCTATGAGTTGGGTCAGCGGCAGATCCCTCTTCCTTCCCCAACCGGAGCTCACAGTGGTAACAGATGTGTCCCTCCGGGGATGGGACAGCCATATGGGGAGGCGGAGATTAGAGGCCTATGGTCTCCAACGGAGTCCAAGCTCCATATCAATCAGTTGGAGCTTACGGCGATCCTGCTTGCACTCAAACCATTCCTTCCCTCTGTCAAGAGGACAGTAGTGCAGGGGTTCTGCAGAAACCACCCCCATGTGGTACTGCAACTAGCGAGGCGAGGTGGGGTCGTGGACCCTATGGCAGGAGGCCCTGCACCTCTACGCGTGGCTGGACTGCCAGGGCATTCTACTGGTGGTTCAACGCTTGGTGGGTTCTGTGCACGCCGGGGCGGACGACTCAGCCGCCGGTGCATCATAGATCATGAATGGTGTCTTCACTCAGAGGTGGCACAAGGTCTCTTTCAGCAATAGGGAGTACCTTGGTTAGATCTCTTCGCCACCAAACAGAACGCGCACTTTCAGCAGTTCTGCGCGTTGGAGTTTCCAATGCGGCACTCGCTCGGAGACGCTTTTTGTCGCGAGTGGAGTGGCGGTCTGTTGTATGCCTTTCCGCCTATACCACTGCTACCCAGAGTGCTGAAGATCAGACGCGACCAGGCCTAGAGTTCTTCTTGTGGCACGAGACTGGGCTCGAAGAGTTTGGTATCCCAAGCTACTCAGTATGGGCGTGGAACCTCCGATCTGACTGCCTCTTCGGGAGGAACTTCTGTCACAGCAACAGGGGACGGTCCTCCACCCGAACCTGTCCAGCCTCTACCTCCTTGCGTGGAGATTGAGCAGCGACAGTTGATATCATTTGACTTGCCTCCTTAAGTTTGTAATGTGATTATGGCAGCCAGGCGTCCCTCACCTAAGCTGTATACGCCTGCCGGTGGAACAAATTTGGAACAAATTTGTGGCATGGTGCACAGCGAAAGTTGTTGACCCCCCCCCCTTTTCTGCCCCTCTTTCTGAGGTCCTATTGTTCCTTCTCTCTTTAGCCTAGCAGGGCTCTGCTCTGGGCACTGTTAAGGGCTACCTCTCTGCTCTTTCAGCCGTTTTAAGGCTGTTGTCCACAGATTTCTCAAAGGCGCTACTCACCTTTTCCCTCCTATTCCTTTTGTGATGCCTCACTGGGACTTGCTCCTGGTTCTCACATACTTAATGTGTGCTCCCTATGAGCCTCTTCATAACTGTCCTTTACGGTTATTGACTTTGACAACTGTCTTCCTGGTGGCTATCACCTCCGCTAGGCGCGTGAGTGAACTCAAGGCTCTTTCATGCAAACCTCCTTTCCTGGCGGTTCATTCCGACAAGGTTGTGCTTCGGCCACATCCCTCCTTTCTACCAAATTGAGTCACTGCCTTTCATCTGGGGCTAACTGTCACTCTGCCCACTTTCTTTCCGCCTCCGCACCCTTCCAGAAAGAAAGAGAGGCTCCACCATCTGGACCCAAAATGTGCGCTTTCATGCTACCTCAGCCGCACACAACCATTCCGGGTGGATGACCAGCTCTATGTTGGCTACGTGGGTGCCACGAAAGGTCGGGCTGTGCACAAACTGACTATCTCCTGCTGGGTTGTCCTGTGCATTAACACCTGTTACTCTCTGGCTGAAAAGGAACCTCCGTAAAGCTGCGCGCACATTCTACCAGGGCGACGGCAGCTACTACTTGCATTAGGACGCTGTGTCCCCCTGCAGGACATCTGTCAGGCAGCCACTTGGGCCTTCCTGCATACTTTCACTAAGCACTATTGCCTTGACAGTCCAGTCTGGAGAGACAGCTTCTTTGGCTGTTCGGTTCTCTGTGACTTTCTGGTGTAATCTCACTTCGCAGGCCCACCACCGGGGTTGGTATTGCTATAGTATGTATTCTGAGGTAAGGAATCTATCACTAATGTGTCTCTTTCAGATGCACAAGTTACTTACTTGTGTGGTGATATATCTGTAAGAGACATTAGTTAGTGATAGATTCCTTACCACCCTCCCATCCTCCCCGTTCTGCAAACTGATTTCTAGGGTTCTAGTCATCCCTTTCAGGGCCCTAGTTCTATTGCACCAGTAGTCGGTCTCTGACATGGCTCTGCGTTTCTGGCGCAGAAAAGTTGTGTACAGAACTGACGTCAGCTCGAGTGGGCGCGTCTAGGTAGCTCCGACGACGTCATCTCGGCGGCTACAACGCCAGCGACGTACGCAGAGTCGCACGACGACGCCTACCGATGCGGCGGGGTACTGCTGACGAAAAACTTTCCGGATCCAGTCTGACGCCTGGGGATATTCTAAGGTAAGGAATCTTTCACTAACTAATGTCTCTTACAGATATATCATTACACAAGTAAGTAACTTGTGCGTTTAGCTTCTCGTTCACCCATGTGAAGTTTTTTTTTCTATATTGAAAGCTAGCTTTCACCGCATAGCAAAAATATTTTCGTTTAAAGTAAGCCAGCCTGTTGGAAAAAATATTTATACCTTTTCTCCACAGTTTTATCTTTTGCAGACCTCCATTAGAGTGGCACTTGTTTGCTGATGATCTTTTATCCAACTTACCATTGGCTGAGCTTTTTTATGCATATTGACACTGTGTGGGAAAAGATAACTTGCTGTATTCTGAAGGCCAGATCTGCCGGTACTACCCCAATTGAGGTACCCTGGAGATTCTTCGGGCCCAGAGGCATGCCAGAAGAAGCCGGAAGAGCACGATATATCATCAACATGGCTTGATTAAAGTCATCAGTTTGCTGTGGAACCGGTAGTGGCCTAGGAATTTCAGGCGCACTACGACCAGCTGTAAAATAGGTTCCTGAGATTTGGAAGAACGACTAACATTGTGAAGCCCTTGCCTCTTCTCTTGGATAGAGAATTGCAATATAGGATTAAGACCCACTCTGCTATCTTGTGCTTGCTCTTGTTCTTCAATTTGAAGCTCTCTGAAGACTTCAACTGCAAAGATGACCTCTCGTGGGTGCGACCTTAGGAGCGGGAGTGAGACTTCATCCTAGAGTTAGAGAGAGACTTATGTGAAGCCCACAACTTCTTTTGTGTTCGGTGACATACAGCTTCACTTCTTAGTGCTGGATCGGATGCATGAGGGCACACTTGTCGCACAACTTCTGATAAAGTCTTCTAGTCACAGATTCCTTACCTTAGAATATTCCTTACTGTAGAATATTCCTTACCTTAGAATATTCCCCAGGTGTCAGACTGGATCTGGAAATTTTTGGTGAGCAGTACCCTGGCACACCAGTAGGTGGCGTAGTTCGGCTCCATCATGGCGTCGTCTGCGCTGGAAGTTATGTGCACGGCACCACACCGGCGCACTGGCATCATTTGTTTTCTTCCCGCAGCAGTCAGCACAGATCTGGAAAAGAACTACGCCTAGTCATTTTTTCACTGACCTTTTTTCAGCTTTTTTTCGAAGACGTTTTGAGACTTTGGGCCATATGTAGGTAGCATCACATTTACTGATTCATAAATACCGAATATTACCGATTCGGTATTTATGAATCGGTAAATGTGATGTAGGTAATAATTCGGTAAATTTTTCCGAATCGGAAAAATTCGGTAATTATGAATCGGTATTTACCGATTCGGTAATGAGGCATACCTTCCCATTGATTCCTATGGGCCTGGAGGCCCATAGGAATCAATGGGAAGGTATGCCTCATTACCAATTCGGTAAATACCGATTCGGTAATGGGGGGAGCATAGTCAAGGGTGGCAGGGTGTCACATTGACACCCTGTTGCACCCCTGAATCTTGCATGTGTGCACATGTGGCACACATACATGCCCTAAGGGCATGTATGTCTGCCACATGGCACTCTTAAATCTGCAAAATATTACTTTTTGCAAGGTATTCGTTATTTATCACCAACCTGTATTTGATGGTAAATAACAAATTCTTAATACTAATTTTCACTCTTTAGAGTGCTCCCTACATATGATTTCAGGATTCGGTATTTACCGAATCGGTATTTTACCGATTCGGTAATTTACCGAATCCTGAAATTATGCCTCTTACATCTCAAATAGCTAAATACCGGTCGGTAACGGGATATTTACCGAATTTCGGCCGTTACCGACCGGTATTTAGCTACCTACATGAGGCCCTTTGTCTTCTAGTGTGTAGGATGTCCACTAGAAAGGCAGGTTTAAGCTATGTGGCGCCTGTCATTGACAAATGTCGGTGATGAATCCGCATTTCGTTTTGTCTTTGGGGTCTCGAGTGTGACCATGACACGCAAGGACTGCCGCACCATGCATCCTAAGGCGCTGAGGGAGCGCTCCCTGAAGCTCCTGGCCGGCCAATGTCGATTGACTCAGCGATCCCCCAGGTCTTGGTCTTGAGGAAGGTTCCAAGATCATTTGCAGAGTCATACCCTGTGATCGTTGTCCCACTTCAAATTGCTGGGAAAGTCTGGTAAGTACCACAAAAAGAAAGAGAAGTCGAAGAGATCTTCGACTACACCGAGCAAGTCTTCGGACAAGTCGCGTGCCATCGGCACTCAAGGTCTAGCTCTGTGGTGGAGCATGCACCTGAGCTGTCTCCGTGCCTCACTGATTTTACGGGTGCCGGAGTGAACCCCACCCATCTTAAGGAATTTTATGAGTCCATGCCCTTCATTTGTGGGTGGCCCAATCCCTCTAGAATGCCCTCGGACCCCATGGGTCAGGGAGGGGCCCCTACTGGTGTTCCACCTGTGGGTTTGCCCCTGGCGCCACTCAGGCCCCAATGATCCATTGATGGACCTGGAGCGGCGCTGGTCAAGGGAACACGACCGTCCCTGGTGCCTGCTCCAGTGTCAACGCTCAGCGTCGGCACCTCATCTTCCTTCATCTTCATTCCCAACTCCAATATGGAGCCGAACGGGCGTCGTCTGATGCCGGTGCCGACCAGGGGCAGACTCCCCATATCTGATAGAGGCTTCTAGCTGCATATTCCTTACCTTAGACTTCTCCCCAAGCGTCAGACTGGGTCTGGAAATGTTTTCGTGAGCAGTACCCCTGCGCACCGGTAGGTGGCGTTGTTTGGCTCTGCATGGCATCGTTGGCATCAGTCGCTCCGCAAGTGGCGTTAGGCATGCCTATATAGGCACCACCCGGACACGCTGACGTGAGTTCTTTTCTTTCTGCCCAAGTCAGCGCAGAATCGAGCTGACCTACCCCTCAGTCATTTCTTTTTTTTTTTTTTTTAAATTTCTGTTTTTTATTTGCAAAAGAGAAAAGAACATTATGGTCAGTTATTAAACAGTAGAGTCATTCCAGCACCGGTACATACATGGACAGTGTAAATCAATAAGGCGTCCACAGTACTATGAAAGCTGAATACGGTCAGTCCATGTTCTCCAAGACGGATTGGCGGGCCTGCGGAGGCTCACATATGTCCCCTCTGTATTCGTTCCATTTTGACCACACCTCCCCCCACTTTCGGGGGCACCCCCGCGCCGTGTATACAGTCTTTTCCTGCAGCATACACCAGTCCATGTCCCTTTGCCAGTCAGCCAGTTTCGGCGGAGCGGATGCACCCCAACCGCGGGCTATGTTGCGTTTGGCTACCATTCGCCCAAGTGTGACCCAGAGTTTCCCCCTCGCCGGTAGGTCCGTGGGTTCCCAAATGTTCAAGAGGCATCTTTTAGCCTCCGGGCGTATGTCCACCTCCCACACCTCCTGCATACAAGACACCACACGCCTCCAGTACCCCTGTACACTGGGGCACTCCCACAGTACATGGAAGAAGGAGCCAGCTACACCGCAGCCCCGCCTGCAGAGCCCCTCCCCCCCCCCCCCCCCCACGCCCGTCCCATCGCCTGCAGTCTAGTGCAGGAGATATACACTCTATGCAGTATTTTGAGTTGGATGAGCCGAAGTCTGGCCGAAATCGCCAACTCCCTCGGGGAAGCCAGCGCCTCCACCCATTCCTCATCATCGATCTCAAGTCCATCAGCCACCCATTTCTCTTTAAGGGACCCAAGGGGATCAGGAGGATTATTTATCAGTTTCTTATATGTGAGTGAAATGGCGTGCTCGGGCATGTATTCGTCGAGCAACCTGTCCTCAAGAGGGAAGGCCTGGGGGGGTTTAGTCCCCGGTGGTATGTTGGCTTGAAGGGAGTGCCTAATCTGCAGATACCTGAAATATTCAGTGTGCGCTAAGTCATATGTTTCCTGCAGGTAAGCAAAGGATCTAACCCCTTTGGGCCCCCACAGGTCTTTGACCTGGGAGATACCGATAAGGTCCCAGCTACGGAACCCCTTAGTGTGACCCAGGCTGCCCAGTCTCTCCGACGCCCACAATGGAGTAGCCATCGTTAGGGTGTTGGACCAACCGAGCTGTCGATGTGCCCTCAGTCATTTCTTAACTATGTTTTTTTGACATTTTATCAAAGTCTTTTTTGAGGTTTTACCAACTGGTGTGGCAGGGATGTCTTCCAAGAAGGCCAGCTTCAAGCCCTGCAGCGCACATCCAACAGATGTCTGTGACGGACCTGCGCCTTGTTTGCTTCTGGTGCCTAGAGCGCGAACATGACCCATAGGTATTCCCCAACTGTTGCGCTATGGTCCTGAATGCCTTGAGGGAGCGATCCCTCAATCTTCTGGTGTAAGAGTTTTATGAGTTCATGCACCTCATATTTGGGTGTTCTGTTCCCGCCGCTCTTCCTTCGGACCCGTGGGTCGGGAGGGGCCTCTTCTGGATTCACTCCGGCGGCCCCAGCCATGGCACTAGTCGCGCCCCCAGTGATTCACAGGTGGATCTGGACCGGCGTTGGTTGGACTATTCCCACCTTCCCCGGCGCCAGTCCCAATACAGATGCTCCTGGTGCTACCGGCAGTGCCATCCCTAGCCTCATCTCTGACTCCGCTATGGAGCCAGAGGGGCGTCATTCAACGACTGCTCTGGTGCCAACTTGAACCATGCCATCCAGCCTGAAGACTGAGCCCTATTCTTACGGGGTAGGACACAGGAAGGAATTGAGGGGGGGGGAAGGGGGTCGCTGGACCATGAAGAATACCAGCCTTATCCCATCAGCTTACGATCGGCTGACAGAGGGCCATGTCTTCTTGCTCTGTCTAGAAGTTAAGGCTCTCTTAGCCAAGGGATCCTTAGAGAGGATTCCTGCATCAGAAGTAGGTCCTGGTTGCTATTCCCGATACTTTCCAGTGCCAAAAAAAGATGGACAAATTCGTCCTATTCTGGATCTGAGCCTTCTCAACCTCTTCCTGAAGAAGGAGAAATTCAGAATGCTCATGCTCGTCCAATTTTTGTCTGCCCTGTATCCAGAAGACTGGATGGTAGTGCTGGACTTGCATGATGCTTATTTCCATATTCACATCCTGCCTGCCTACAGACGCTATCTGCGGGTCATGGCAGGCCACAAGCACTTTCAGTTTGCTGTGCTCCCCTTCGACCTTACCAGGAACCCCCTGGTTGTTCACCAGGGTGATGGCGGCGGTCGCAGCTCACCTGCAGAGGTGTCAGGGGTTTTAGTCTTCCCCTACCTCAACTATTGGCTGTTAAAGGCGGGCTCGCCCCAGGCAGTCATCACCCACCTTCAGACTACGGCGAACCTCCGGCACTCAGTGGAGTTCACTATCAACATGCCAAAGTCACCTTTTTATTTTTTATTTAGAGTTTTATGTAGCGCAAACTAGACCCTGGACATTGGTTATCAGAGCGCTTTACATGAGCACCAGTTTTGTTACAGATGGACACATTCATTTTTGTTAGGCACGGGGAGATTACGTGATTTGCCCAGAATCACAGGATGTTGCGTGTCGATGGGATGTTGTCGAGACTCGAACCCGGTTCCCCAGCTTCGAGGTCGACCGCTCTAGCTGTAAGGCTACATCCTCTCCCCAATGATTCTCTCTCAGATCATCCCTTTTATTGAAGCTGTTCTGCACACGGTGCAGTTTCGGGCCTATCCTCCTGAGCTATGAGTCCAGGATATTCAGGCTATGATACCGATGTTTTAGCCTCTGTCCTTGAGTTTGGTGAGACTAACTCTGAGGCTGTTGGGCCTCATGGCTTCCTGCATCATGCTAGTGGCATATGCCCGTGTGCCTATGCGGGCTCTACAGTTGGACCTGAAGGCTCACTGGGCGCAGCATCAGGGGAATCGCTTTGATATGGTCCAGATCGCAAAGGGAAGTGCAAAAGACCTGCAGTGGTAGCTAATGAACAACAATTGGATCAGTGGCAGGCCGCTCTCCCTTCCTCAGCCAGAGTTAACCGTAGAGACAGATGCATCACTTCTGAGCTTGGGTGGCCATCTGGGAGAGATGAAGATCAGAGGACTCTGGTCTCCGGCAGAGTCCAAGCTTCACATAAATCTTTTGGAGCATTAGATGATCTGCTTGGCATTAAAAGCCATTCTCCCTGCAATCAAGGGAAGGCTGGTGAAGGTGTTCAGCGCCATGTGGTACTGCGGGGTGGGGTCGTGAACACTGTGTCAAGAGGCTATGTGTCTCTGGACATGGATGGAACATCAGGGCATTTCCGTGGTGGTTCAACATCTGGCGGGCTCTCTGAACGCCAGGGCGGACAAACACAACCAAAGATGCCTAGTGGATCACAAGTTACTTTTCCATCCGGAGGTGGTGCAAGGTCACTTTCAGCAGTGGGGAGAACCTTGTTTAGATGTGTTTACCACCGCTGAGAATGCACAATGTCAGCAGTTCTATGTGCAAGAGTTTCCAAGGCGACTTTAGCTTGGAGACACTTTTCGCCTCGAATGGCGTTCCGGGCTCGTTTCCGCCCTTCCACCAATACCACTCCTGCCAAGAGTTCTCAGGAAGCCCAGTTGTGGGTCCGGTTTGGGCAAGGTGAGTCTGGTATGCTGAGCTGTTGAACACGACCATTGGTTCTCCGGTCAGGCTGCCTCTTCGGGAGGATCTTCTGTTGCCTCACAGATTTCTCCACCCGAAGCTGCACACTTACCACCTTCATGTGTGGAGATTGAATAGCGACACTTGACAGCTTTCGACCTTCCTCCCGAAGTCTGTGAGGTGATTCTGACAGCCAGGTGTTCCTCTAACAAGACTGTATACGCCTGCCGTTTGGAAGAATTTGTATCATGGTGTGCCTTCCACAATGACTACCTCCTGTCTGCACCTCTCTCACAAGTTCTGTTGTTTGCACTGTCTTTGGCCCCGCAGGGCACTGCTTTGGGCACAATTAAGGGTTATCTGTCTGCTATCTGGGTGTTTTTGCGGTTGCCGGACCAACCTTCACTTTTTAAGTCACCTGTTGTGGGTGGGCCCCTTAAAGGTAAAAACATATGTTCCCACCTAAGCCTTTTATCATCCCTCAGTGGGACCTCAACCTGGTCGTGACCTTTCTCATGTGTGCACCATTTGAGCTTGTACACAATTGCCGTCTTAGCTGTTGATTGTGAGAAGTTGGCCTGATATGTAGTGCTCACTATTCTAGTGATCACTGTGTATCATTCCAAACAACCCTTATTGATGATTGGTTGTAAGTCAACCTTATAGACCAGCTATCCTAGTAGCGTGGATACGAGCAGTCTTAGGCTAAACTCTAGAGGGCGTGTTAAGCCAGCTGTTTACCATCACATATACCCCTTGAACACCAAGTGAAAGGACACCACACAAGTTGTTATGAAAATAAAGGATATTTATTTATAACAAGACTACCCTGGCTCTTTGAGTCAGGGAGCTAAGCACAATACAAAACTCTTAGGAAAATACTTCTGGTTGCACAATTCTGATGGATACATCTGCCAGTGGATTCCTCACCTTGTGAATATCCCCTGCGCCAGCAACATTCGGAAACTTTTGTAGCAGTCCACGCCGATGGGGTCGAAGATGACGTCACAGAGACACGGCTCCGCTCGCGACTCCACTGACGTCACCGGCTCCATAAGAAGACCTCCTCGGCGTGATGACGTCAGTTCCCTTTTTTCCGCGCCGACGACGCCAACGGATTTCGGGAATCGTTACTGGTAGCTTTACCTGTTACTTTGTGTTTATTCCGAAGTTTCTCTGTCTTTCTTCGAGAATGTCGGCAAGGAAGTCTGGTTTCAAGCCTTGCCATGAATGTGGCAAACACATGTCCATCACTGACCCGCATGACGACTGCGTTTGGTGTTTGTCATCGGACCACGATGTTGAAGGATGTTCGTGTTGCAGGAAGATGAGCTCAAAGGCTCTTAAGGAAAGAGAGGCAAAGCTCTTTATCGCCCGGATGAAGAGAAAGGAGAAAAGAGGTAGAAGAAGATCCAGGTCGAGGTCGAGGTCGAGGTCGGCTTCCAAGTCGACTTCGGGACATGCTTCAAAGAGCAAGAAGCATAAGAAGAAAAGGAGGCATTCGTCTCATCACAAGGCCTCGACGTCGAAGTCTAAATCACCTGCTCGGCGTCGAAGGGAGTCAGTGTCTCCTTCTCCCGTTCCGGCTTCGCCTCCCGTTCCATCTTCTCCTGTGTTTTCTCCGGCTCCGGCTGATTCGCCGGTGCCGGCGTCCTCTCCGGCGCCGATGGCTTCTCCAGGTCCTGCAGGTCCTTCGGCTCCGTCTCCGACTCCGGCCCAGGATGAGGATGATCAGGCTCCGGGTGAGTCTGTGACGCCGCAAGTTCCACCGTCGGCGCCGGCAGGCCCGAGTCCGGTGTTACCTGACCAGTATCCGGCTTTCCCTAATCCAGGTCAGGACCCCTCGCAGTATCTCAATGCGATGTATGGGGTGTTCTCACGGGCCATGTATTCCTCTGGTGCACCTATGGGTCCGATGGGTCCGATGGCTTTTAATCTGGGAGTGCCGCAGGTTTATCCTCAAGCACCGTTTATGCCTTTCTTCCCAGCGACGCTGTCTTGGCAGATGCCGGCGCCGAAAACATCGACGCCGCTTCCCTCTTCACCGGCGCCGACTCGACCTCGTTCGACGCCGGCTGCTCCAGCTGATCCGCGTTCGACGCCTCTGCCGGCGCCGTCGGATTCGATCACGGCGCCGCCGACGCCGCAGGTGCGGATCCGTTCCAGGAGGGAGGCGCAGAGAGTGCTGGAGGAGAGGAGCTATCTTATGGATGAGGCTGAAGAGGGAGAATTGGTCGAATCCGATGAGGTGTTTGACGAGTTGAAGGAGGCAAGTGGGTTGGATTTGTCTCCGGAGTGGGAGATCACTCCTCCTTCAGATGAACCTTCTAAAGACGCGGCTCCTTATCATGCTGTAATCAGAAAGGCTGTAGAGTTGTTGGACCTTCAATTGCCATCTGTTGAGTTCAAGTCCAATATCTTGACTGAGGTGTTGCACTCTCCAACTGCGGTGTCAGAGCCGCTGTTGCCTTTTAATGAAGCAATATTGGAGCCTGTGTTGGATGTGTGGCGCAAGCCTTTTTCGGCTCCTGCGGTGTCCAAGGTGGTTGCAAGGAGATATAGGGTGGCTCCGGGGGATCCTGAGTTTTTGTCATCACACCCTTCACCTGAAAGTCTGGTCGTTCAGGCTGCTTGTTCTGGACGTTCAAAAGGTGCGTTTCCTCAGGTCCCAGGGGACAGAGAGGCCAAGAAGGTGGACCAATCAGCCAAGAAAGTCTTTTCTTCAGCCAGTATGGCATTAAAGTCTTCTAATGCGACTTGTTTATTGGGGCGCTATATCCATGCGCTTATGGATTCAGCTAAAAAGTTGGCACCGAAGCTGTCGGAGGTGGATAGGGCAGGCTTCAGTGAAGTACTGTCGGATGCCCAGGCGGCTGCTCGCCAGGTTATTCAGAGTGGCTTGGATACAGCAGACTCAGTTGCCAGGGTCATGGGGTCTTCAGTTGCCACCAGGAGGGGTGCATGGCTTAAGTCCTCCGAATTTTCTTCGGATGTCCAGTCGACCTTGTTGGACTTACCTTTTGATGGGTCTGGTCTGTTCGGGAAGAAGGCTGATGCTGCTCTCGAGCGCTTCAAAGAGAGTAAGGCTACGGCTAGGTCGTTGGGCCTTCAATCCCAGCCGAGAGGTACTTTCAAGAGGTACAGAGGTTTTGGAAGGGCGAGTTTTCGTTCTTATAGACCAGCCCAGCAGCAGCAGCAGCAGCAGCAGCAAAGCTCCAAGGGATATAGAGGAAGACTTAGAGGTCGCTCACGTGGCCGTCAACTCTCCTCCTCCTCTTCCTCTTCCTCAGCCCCTTCCACCACCGCAAAACAGCCCTAGATTCGACATTCCGGATCATGCTGGTCCTGTGGGGGGCCGGCTTACCCATTTTCTACAAGATTGGGAATCGGTTACTACAGACCTTTGGGTTCTGGATCTTGTAGAAAATGGGTACGCCCTTCCCTTTCGGGAATTCCCTCCAGTTTACCCTCCTTGCCAAGGTGCTTGCTCGGAGGACCACCGTCTTCTCCTGCAGGAGGAAGTCCTGAAGTTGTTTCAGAAAGGGGCGATAGAGGTGGTTCCGGAGCAGGAGAGGGGTCAGGGATGCTACTCCCGGTATTTTCTGATCCCGAAGAAGGACGGCAGATTGCGTCCGATTCTAGACCTCAGAATCCTGAACTTTTACCTGAAACAGGAGAAGTTCAAGATGCTCACCCTTGCGCAGGTTCTTCAGGCGCTGAATCAGGAGGACTGGATGGTGTCGCTCGACTTGCAGGATGCGTATTTTCACATCCCCATCCTGAAGTCGCACAGGAAGTATCTCCGTTTCACGGTAGGATCGCAACATTATCAGTTTGCGGTCCTCCCGTTTGGTCTTACTTCGGCACCTCGAGTCTTCACAAAGGTGATGGCAGTGGTGGCAGCCCATCTCAGAAGATCGGGAATTTCGGTTTTCCCTTATTTGGACGACTGGCTGATCAAGGCGGAGTCGTCGGAGAAGGTGCTGTGTCATCTGCAGGATACAACTCGGCTGTTGTACAGATTGGGTTTTTCGATCAACGTGCCCAAATCTCACCTGGTGCCCTCTCAGCGCAACCTGTTCATAGGTGCGGTACTGGACACTACTGTGTGTCGAGCATTCCCTCCTCCTCAAAGGATTCTCGACATACAGGAAATGATTCCTTTGTTTTTCAGCGGAGCGGTTGTTCCAGTTCTGAAGGTCCTTCGCCTGCTCGGTCTGTTCGCTTCCTGCATACTGTTGGTCAACCATGCACGCTGGCACATGAGGGCGCTCCAGTGGTGCCTCCGCAAGCAGTGGTATCAGCACAAAGGGGATCTCAGGGAGTCTGTGAGGGTCTCCAGAGAAGCTGCAGCGGATCTATCTTGGTGGAGCGTGGAGGGCAATCTGTCTCAAGGAAGGCCCTTTCATCTACCTCCATCGGTGACCACAGTGATAACGGATGCATCCACCTTAGGGTGGGGTGCGCATCTGGGGGATCTGGAGATCAAGGGTCTTTGGTCTCCAGAGGAAAGGTTGCTTCACATCAACCTTCTGGAGTTACGGGCGATACGCTTGGCGCTCAAGGCCTTCCTCCCTTCCCTTCGCGGTCAGTCTGTTCAGGTTCTGACGGACAACACTACCGCGATGTGGTATATAAACAAGCAGGGAGGAGTGGGGTCTCTTTGTCTATGCAGAGAGGCCCTGCGTCTATGGTCCTGGGCTCAGGACCATCGGATTTGTCTGATGGCGAATCATCTGGCCGGGGTGCTGAACGTACGTGCGGACAGTCTCAGTCGGCAGTTCTCTGCCGACCACGAGTGGAGGCTCCATCCGGAGGTAGTTCGTCACGTCTTTCGGACGTGGGGAACTCCTCGGGTGGATCTGTTTGCCACTTTCGAGAACGCGCACTGCCTGTCATTCTGCAGTCTCCAGTATCCGATGCAGGGGGCGTTGGGAGACGCGTTTCAGTTGAGTTGGAGGTCTCGACTCCTTTACGCGTTTCCTCCCATACCCTTGATTCCTCGGGTTCTGAGGAAGGTTCGCCAAGACCGGGCCCAAGTTATATTGATCGCCCCGGATTGGCCAAGAAGGGTGTGGTACACAGATCTTCTCCACCTCTCCTCGTGCCCTCCGCTCCGTCTCCCTCTGAGGGCAGACCTCCTCTCGCAGTCGGAGGGGCAGGTTCTACACCCCCACCTCCAGAGCTTACACCTTCATGCCTGGAGATTGAACGGGGCAACCTGAATTCTTTCTCTCTCCCGCCGGATGTGGTGGATGTTATTTTATCGGCCAGGCGACACTCCACCAAATCCATATACTCCTATAGGTGGTCTAAGTTCGTTCTCTGGTGTGGAGAGAGGTCGATTGATCCCTTGAAGGCTCGTTTGTCTAACATTCTGCAGTTTGCTCTTTCTCTTGCCCAGCAAGGCTTTGCTGTGGCCACTGTTAAGGGATATTTATCGGCTTTGTCGGCTTTCCTATGCCTGCCAGATCAGCCGTCCTTATTTAAATCACCTATTGTGCTTAGGTTTCTCAAGGGCCTTACGAATAAATTTCCTCCTACTCCCTTTATTGTACCTCAGTGGGACTTAAACCTTGTACTGACTTATCTTATGGGTTCTCCTTTCGAGCCCTTACATAAGTGTCCCTTGAGACTGTTGTCTTTTAAGACGGTTTTCCTCGTTGCAATCACCTCGGCAAGGAGAGTAAGTGAGCTTCAAGCTCTTAGTTCAAAACCCCCATTCTTGACTGTGCATGCTGAACGAATGGTTCTCCGGACCAGGGCTGCGTTTTTGCCTAAGGTGGTAACTCCCTTCCATCTGGGGCAGTCCATTACCCTTCCTACCTTTTATCCTCCCCCTCACCCTTCCAAGGAGGAGGAGAGACTTCACCGTTTGGACCCTAAGAGGGCGGTGAGCTTTTACCTGGACAGGACTAAGGACTACAGGATAGATGACCAGCTCTTTGTGGGCTTTGCTGGCTGCAGAAAGGGTCGTGCGGTGCACAAGCGCACCCTTTCAAGATGGATTGTGCTATGCATCAAGATCTGCTACTCCCTAGCTGGTAAGGAGCCTCCGGAGGGTTTAAGAGCTCATTCCACTAGAGCAAAGTCTTCTACCTCTGCTTTGTCTAGGGGTGTTCCTGTGGAGGACATTTGTAGGGCGGCAACTTGGGCCTCCCTTCACACCTTTGCAAAGCATTATTGTTTAGACTCTGAGGTGAGGAGGGACGGACATTTTGCCCGTTCCGTCCTTCAGGATTTTCTGGTATAGGGGGATGGACACCCTCCTCCGGGAGCGGGGACTGCTGTGGAATCTATTCACAAGGTGAGGAATCCACTGGCAGATGTATCCATCAGAAGAACAAGTTACTTACCTTCGGTAACGCTTTTTCTGGTGGATACAGTATCTGCCTGTGGATTCCTCACTGACCCACCCGCCTCCCCGTTGTCCATCCTTCTATTCCAGTGACTCTATGACGGTAATTCTATTGATGATTTCAAATGTATTTATGACTGTCAAGGACATTGGGTTATTTCTAGTGCTTTGATGTTTCTTTTCCACACTGTGTGTGTTGATATGCATATTGTGTACTGTGTATGCTGTTTATGTACATATTGCTGTCAGTCCGTCCGTGTGCCTCGAAGGCACGGAAAAAAGGGGCGGAACTGACGTCATCACGCCGAGGAGGTCTTCTTATGGAGCCGGTGACGTCAGTGGAGTCGCGAGCGGAGCCGTGTCTCTGTGACGTCATCTTCGACCCCATCGGCGTGGACTGCTACAAAAGTTTCCGAATGTTGCTGGCGCAGGGGATATTCACAAGGTGAGGAATCCACAGGCAGATACTGTATCCACCAGAAAAAGCGTTACCGAAGGTAAGTAACTTGTTCTTTACACAAATGCCCGAGGGCACGAAACCATTACACTGTACGTGGAAGGGGAGAAGTTAGAAAGTCTAAAGTTACTGATTCCGGAGTGATCCGATCAGTGGGACTAAACGAAAAAGGAACTGGACACTTGTAAAGCGAACCTGCGATGGAGCACCGAAATGCTCGAGTTACCTAGCCCAGAGGCTGCGGCGGTGGAAGGTTCGGCAAGATGTCGGAAGTCCTCGTTGTAGTCTCAGGAGCCTGAAAGAAGAGTTGCTGGCAGGCGACCAGTGTCGATGTTCAGCGAGATCCAATCCTGGATCGGTGATGAAGGAAACCTGAAAGCAGAGGGGACTCAGTTCTCAACCGCTAGCCAGCGATCGTGTGGGCACCAGGAGGGTACCGGCTGAAGTCACCTCGACCAGGTGAGTGAGTGGATGACGTCGGACTCGGCTGTTCCTCGGACCAGGAGGCGCGGCGGCGACCAGGATGGAGGGCGAGCTGTCCCACGCAGGTGTCTGCTGTCGATGATGCTGGGCCCAGGAATGGGGCAGCGGATCTTGGCAGTGGCAAGCCCACGCGGTCGAGTCAAGATGGCGTCTGGAGTGGACCAGGAGGGTCCGTGGTACTCCTCTGTTGAAGGGGAGCAAGAGCCAGTCTGGAGCAACCAGACCAGTGATGAAACAAACGTGGTGCGTCGTGAAGAGGGCCACAAGCCGGTCGGCAAGTGGTCGAACAACGCGGTGAACAGCAAGGAGCGGAAGGGCCCCCACGCAGATCTCGGGGATGCTGGGGAGGCAGACTTCGGTGCTGGAGCTGCTCAGGGTTAGGGCTTCTCAAACCCTAGGTGCACTCACTCGAGGGTCCCTCGGTGGGCGTGCTTAGGTAAGCGTCGTGCAGGTTCAGAAGATGGCCGGTCCCGCAGGTCTCGTCACACCTACGACTCTCAGCTGGGCTGATGAGGGAGGTAAAAGGTCAGAGATGGCAGGGAACTCGGGTCTCGTCGAGCTGGGCAGTCTTGATCCGTAGGAGAGACTTACAGCAAACCGCAAGCGCTTAGGTGGTGCCTGCTGGTGCAGGGTGGCTACTCCTTAGCCACAAGGGAGAGTCTTCAGAAATAGTCAAGAGTTCCTTTCGTGGAAAGTAGTTCAAGATTCAGAATTATCCAAATTGGGAAGGGGACTCGCTCCTACCTTTATTCTAAGAAAAAGGGGCTGGCCCGTGACTAGGTTCTACCTATGGGTGGAGCCAGGAGGGGGGTGGTTACACCCCTATCCTTTGTCCGGCTTCGCCCCAGCTCAGGGGCTGGTGTGCCCCCGAAACTGGTTTGAGCCGGGCTATGCACAGTGAGCACCGGGGTGCCACTGGCAATCACCTTCCTTTCAGCCCTGCCTACCTGGGATACACAAACCCTGTCTGGGATGGTGCTAACACCGCCCTCGACAGGAAACCCTTTGTCCAAGCTCCCCTCGCTGGAAGGTCTCCCAGCAGCAGGAGGTCAGACTTGTGTCTGGTGGCAGCATCCATTTTGTGATGCTGAGGCTTGAGTCAACTTTAACCGGGGTTCAAGGTTACTTCCATGTCGCGCCCCTCTAAAAGGGGGGAATGCTAACCCCGTCGCCAGAACCGGCGAGGGGTTCGTATTCCGATTCGTATGACACCTTACTCGACATGTGTAGGTGATGCGATGCCAAAGTTAGCAAATAACCGCGAGGATTATAATGCATTTAAAAGTAGTTGGCCCGCGTCACCATGGAACGGCTATTAGGACTTGGTTCCGCAAGCCATCGACGGGCTCAGCTCGCGCCAGAGCACCGTCCCACATGATTCCCTGCACTCTGCCTTCAGGATTGATAAGGCCTGCCATAGGAGTGACTGATAGGAATCCATGTGTCCATTTTAGGGTTAGGTGTAGGAATACTACCCCTACAGCAACGGGTGATTACACCACGTTGCCCCAGCTGTCGTGCAGCCAGTTGTGTCAGATTTGGGCGGCCATTCCAGGGGTGGCATAATACATGCTGCAGCCCCTGGTAGGCCCTGGGTACACCGATGCCCTGGATACCTGTGGTATGCTGAGACAGGGACTGACACGGCGGCCCAGTTCCAATTGGTGGATGCACCTAATGTACATGTGTTTAATTTCGAGGGAGAACAGCTAGGCTGCGGGTCTGATTGGCAGGCCCACAGCCGGGGAAAGTCATAAACCAATGAAGCAAAAGCAAAAAATCTGGGTGATCATAGGATTGCAGACCCTACTCTCCTACATTGATCATCAAAACTTTGTTTTTGGTGGCCATAACATCAACCAGGATGGTCCGCAGACTACAAGTGCTCTCAGCACACTCTCCTTACACCACCTTTTACCCAGACAAACTGGTCCTTCGGACGTGTCCCTCCTTTCTGAAGAACGTTGTCACCCCTTTCCATGTAGACCAGAACAACGTCCTGTCTACCTTGCTTGCTCCACCTCATCCCTACAAAGAAGAGGAGAGACTCTACCACCTGGATCCAAAATGATCACCTTTTTGTGGGTTATGTGGGAGCAAAGAAAGGGAAAGTGGTACAGAAAAGAACCATCTCATGATGGATTGTCCTGTGCAGAAAGATCTGCTATGCATTGGCCAAGAATCACCCCCCTGAGGACTTGCGGGCTCACTCTACCAGAGCCAAGCCTGCGACCACTTTGTTAGCGTGTGGCATTCCTCTGCTAGATATCAGTCAGGCAGCGACGTGGACTTCCCTGCACATGTTCACAAAACATTACTGCCTGGATAGTCATGACGGGCACCTGCAGGACTTCTTGATTAGATCAGATTCGCCGACCCACCTCGGGGGATGTATTGCTTGGGTATCTAATCAAAGGTAAGGAATCTGCAGCTAGAAATCTGATAGAGACATATAGCTGCAGATACCTTAACTTTTTAATTCTCCCCAGGCGCCAGTCTGTATCCGTACATTTTTCAGCAGTACCTCTGCGTGCTGGGCGATGGCGTCGTACTGCTCCGGGATGACGTAGACTCCGGTCCTGACGTCAGTGGAGTCATATAAGTCCCTTTCGGCACACAGACGTCCGTTTCTTCTGTGAAACCTTCTGCACCAGAACGCAGAGCCACTATAGAAACTGGTTGCGGAAACAGTGTGATTATCACAAAGGAGTTACAGTGCCTAAAGAAATGACAAGCTGGCCTATTACGGTCACTTTGAGAAACTGAGAAAATAACTCACAGGATAGGTTGGAAATAGAACGAAATGGGGATTGGGGAATTCCTCCTTTTTGAAAAAGTGCCCTCACACACCCATGCAGTTGTCATGCTTCATCATCGGGCGTTGCTCCTTGTGGGGGTGGCACTGCTGTCCCCCACGGGGCCCGCGAGAGGCCTCTTTGTCGGAGTTCTTTTTAGGAGTAATGCCGCAGTTGTGGATGCGGGTGTGTGGGAAAGGGAGAGTGAGAGAATAAAATTACCACACTGGTACCCTACAGGACCTTTATTCAGGAGTCCATGTGGTAAAGATAAAAATAGTGACACCGAAGGTCTCAAGAGAATTATATCTGAGAGGTGAATATTTTCCTTCTATTCTGTTGTCAACTAGTGCAAAAGTGAGAGTGGTAAGTGAGTGCGTTAGGTCGACATGTTTCATGCCTGTTAAGGGTCCCTAATGGATCCTGTGGCGTTTCTTGAGGACCGTGAAAAAGTGTGAAAGAAAATTAAAAATAGGAATCTGGGACGGCGACCCCAGTATCCCTATGGTAGCTATATTCAGACTCTTATGTAGGTGTCAGTGCACCTTAAGGAACATCCTCTAGGAGATCCTTGATCCAACCCCACCAGTAGTAACGGCTGGCCGCCTCGGCGTTTGGAGGATAGTACAGAAAAGGATATTTAGCCTCTCCCCGAAATGCAGCCTATTACCTGCCCGTCGCTGCTCACATGCCGGTTTGCAGAAACAGTGTGCCAAAAAAGATCAATCTAGGAGCCGAAGCCGTTCTGGAGGACGTTGTTCTCTGGGGAAGTCAAAAGGTAAGCTGTTAAAGTTGGTTCATTCTTAGACTTCACCGCGTGGAGACTGTCTCCCATGGCTCCTCCCATTTGACGGTTGAGGAGGCCATACACGACTCGCACCACGTCTCCCCGTGTTTCTGAGAGTCGGAGCATTGATAACGCAGATGAGGGAATATTATAATTCCTTGCACCTCATCTTTGGTACCCCATCTTCTACTGGAGCACCTTTAGGCCCGAAGGAGGTGAGTGGGGCTCTGTTGGAGGGTTTGCCCTCAGTGACAGTTAAGTCGTTGGAGTTTAGGAGTCGGTGTCGGTCGACATTGGCTGGCGCTGCGTTAGCGCAGGTCCACAGTCCTTCGAGATCTTGACCTACAACTCCGGACTTCGATCAGCCTACTCCGACATTGACGTCGGCAACGGTCGCAGTTGCTGCTTCTTCTCCATATAGGCGTCGTACGAAGTCGGATGCGGGGTAGACTATTCAGACTGAGTGGAATATACAGGTTTTGATTCCTTCTCAGGAAAAGGTTGTGGAAACACAGCCTGTGTCATTTGAGGCCGGGTTCGAGATTTTTTATATAAATTGCGTCATTCATATATATATATATATATATATATATATATATATATATATATATATATATACCCAAGAACATTTTGAAAGGCCGTCAAAGTACAAAGTGAAATACAGTTTGTGACAAGGTGACAAGTGGTGCTCAGTGATATAGTGCGTGATATGTACAGAGTGATTAAAAGGTTTGAAAAATGTAGGTGACCAGAAAGCAAATATTTATAGTAGATCTGCGAACTGAGTCAATTTGTTTTACGCAGGCTCTCGCAACTGGTCCAGGGTATAGTGTTGACGTTTCAACCCAGATACTGCACTACTATATAGTCAGTGCGGGTCTTCATCAGGACGGGGACAAGGGTTGACAGCCTGTAAGTAGTAAGATGCCTTAATCAGGTGTGTTGCCAGCAAGGTAAGCTCCAATGAATTAAAGTACGCACGGTGGTAATGAACTCACCTAGAAGACAATTATCCAGGACAACTCAAAATGAGCGTAGGTATCTTGCACAGTAACCTCCCTCTTAGAGGTGCTTAGAATTTTCAGGACATCTGATGCATTTCTGTGGGAAAAGGGTTCAATTTACCACCACACAAAAATATTTCGGGGGGGGGAGGAGGGTGGGAAGGTTCAGGGGAGGGGAGGGCGGGGGCTGCTGGAAGAAATTCCGACAGCCACAATGCAGGCTCACCTCAAGTTAGTGGTATTTACGCGATGTAGTCCAGCCATTCGGTCAATTTCTTCTTTATGACATCTGTGGGAAAGTAGGATTAGATTAAGTGGGGAGCCAACTAGCTACTCGAGGAAATTGGGCTTAAGGAACACGAGCTGCTCACCTCCGTTAAGTGTCAGCAGATGAAAGATCACAGGCGGCAGGCATGAGTCCTGGCTCGTCTGTGTGCATCAGCGGCAGCACTCAGAATGGACCTGCTGATATGTAACCGGGGAGCGTGCGCGTGTACGTCGCGCGCTGGGAGTGACGCTGGTTACTAGGCAACCAACAGCGCTTGGCGCTCGAACGCGTCCCACATCATGTAGTGTTGCCTCGTTGCATGGCAACTGAGCCTCGCGCCGCATTCACGCGGCGTGTGTAAATTGCAAGAGCGTGACAACATATACTTTTGGGGCAATTAGTTAACTGCATAGCTGTGCATTATACAATGCGCCTGAGATCACATATTAAGCAATGATTTGAGCAGTTAGTGAACCTGCAAGATTACACATTTTCGTATGCAGTATACAAATATGTACAATGTAATAAAACGTCAAGAATTAAGTGCATTTTGTATACAGTGACAATCTTACAACTAATAATACAGTTTACAGAGGAACTTACATAAGTGCCCATCTGTATTAATGACTTGATATATGTATACTATGTACAATGTAAGTAGGCGCCTGAGATCACTTATTAAACAATGATTAAGCAGTAAGTGAACTTTAGAAGATTTTTGATCATGCAGTGTATATACCGCTCTTGAGTTAAACCGTGGGGCAAAGTAACATTTGTTTAGGTATTTCCGTATGTTGTACACAAGTATATATAGTGTAATAAAAACATCAAGAATTGGGTGCATTTTATATACAGTGACAATCCTACAACTAATGGTACGGTCTATAGAGGAACTTGCATAAGTACCCATCTGTAGTAATGACTCAATATATGTATACTATGTACAATGCTATTCAGTAGAAGGCCCCAAGAGGGAAACAAACAATGGGTCAAGAACTAAGCAGTTAGAGTTGCCTCATTTGTTTCGCGGTCTCCTCCATCTCGTTTAACCCATTTCGGACCGAGTTAAGTAGATAGATCCATCTGCACTCTTTTTAATTCAAAGCACTCGTCGGTGAACCACCTCTGGCATTGGGGATGATCTTCTCTAGGACCCACCATGTTATGTTGTTAGGGGAGCGGTGGTGTGTCATGTAATGTTCAACCATGGGTGCACCTTGAACCCTGCATTTTATTCTGCTCATGTGCTGTAAAATTCTGACCTTGGCTTTTTGGGTAGTTTGCCCAACATATATAAGGCCAAAAGGGCACTGGATGGCATATATAACGTTTGAGCTATTACAATTGGTGAAGTGGGAAAGCTTGTATGTTCTGTTGTGTATAAATGTGGTTCCCTCATGGCATAAATCACATGCCTTGCATTGTCCACATTTATGGTGCCCGGTCACGGGTGAGAGGCCCAAATGGCTTCTGAGGTCAGGTGGCTTGCGTGCTTCCAGGTATGCGTTTACCACTGTATCCTTGATATTTTTGCCCCTCTTGAAGGCAAAGATAGGGTCTTGTGTGGTCTGTAGTTCACTTGCAACCAAATTCCAGTATTTCTTCACTACTTTATTTATATCGTTGGTCCTGGTGTTGAATGTTGTAACGCAAACGATCTTGTCTGTCTACGTGTGTTTTTCACTAACCTCCAAAAGCTGTTCACGGGGGCAATACCAGGCACGTTTTTTAGCCCGTTTCAGCAATCCGGTTGGATTACCCCTCTCTTTGAGACGGATAGTGAGGGTTTCGGATTCCTTAAAGTAGTCAATCCTCCTGGTACAGTTTCTTCTTAATCTGAGGTATTGCCCATAGGGTAAGTTATCCCTCAAACTGCATGGATGGTGTGACTCGTATTTCAGCAAGGAGTTTCTCTCCATTGGTTTGCGATAGAGATCGTAGTACAGTAATCCTTCCTCTACTCGGAATGTCAGGTCCAAGAAGTCTATCGCTTCATTGTTACACGTCATCGTGAATTGGATGTCATTAGATCTAGTGTTCAACCAGTTGTAGAATTCCTTCAGTTCGTTGGTGTTGCCAGACCAAATCATTATCACGTCATCAATGTAGGGTTTCCAACCCGAAGCTTGGGTCGTACTGGACTGAGGTGGGAGAGATCTTGAATACTATAACGGACCGGGAGGTGGAGTTTGATATGGGGGCGTGCCTGCTGCTCTGGTTCCCTCACACAGCGAAGACGAAAGTGACGAGTAAATTTATTGACTTGGGGCTCATGTTGGCCCAGAGAGAAATTACGTGGCACTGGAAGTCCCGGGAGGGCCCATCAATCGGGCGGTGGATATCCGAGTTATTAAAATGGTCTAGATGCGAGAGTGAAGTTAGACGGCGGCAAGCGATCAAGGCGGACAATGAAAAGGGGTTGGAGTGGGTAAGGGCATGGGAACTGATCGGGCAGGCCCTGCAGGATTGCCGGCTCGAGCGGGCGGAACGGGAGCGCGAGGAGCACGGAGTTCCTTGAGGTTGAGGAAAATAGATGTAACCTCTGACGGATGGCACAACTTAGAGATAGGGACCACTGGAGGGGCCCACATCAGCTGCAGTTGGGGGGTGGGATGGGAGGGGGGGGGGAGTTCCTGAGGTGGGAGGGTAGTGCTATATTGTGTTGTATGGGGAATGAATCTGATTGGACAGAAAAGCAGAGGCTCCCAGGGGGCATGATCCAGGCACCGCTATGAGGCGATAGTTGTGTTACTTTGCTTAACTGTCTATATATGCCGCCCGGCCCCCGGGATGTGGGCTAAATGGCTGTGTGCATTGCTAAACCGAAGGATGTGATCGGAGATTGTAGGGGGTGCCGGTTGCCCCGATGGTTATTTTGCTGAAAATGTTGCAATAAAAAACATGTTTTGAAAAAAAAAAAAAAAAATCAATGTAGGGTTTCCATACCGCAATCTGATTGAGGTATGGGTTGCCGTGATTGTACAGGTGTTCCTCCTCATAGTGGTCCATGAATATATTCGCCAGACTAGGAGCATTGGTAGCCCCCATGGCTACTCCCTTACACTGGTAGTAGAATTGTCTTTTGAAAATAAAATAGTTCTTTTTCATGGCAATCTCTAGTAGAGAAATCAAAAATTCTGTTGGAATCCAATGTGGTCTTGCGTCTAATGTGGTTCTGATGACGTCCAATGCTTTGTCTTGGGGAATTGATGTGTAAAGTGAGGACACATCCAATGTGACAAGTAGTTGTGTATGTACATCGAATGCCTGACCCTCAAGTAGCTATATGATGTGCATGGTGTCTCTCACGAATGATTTTGTCTTTGGTACAAATGGTTGCAAAAAATGATCAATGAATTGGTTGAGTGGTTCCAAAATGGAACCACAACCTGAAACAATCGGTCTTCCTGGTGGCTTCACTGCGCGCTTATGTATCTTTGGCGATGTGTATATGGTAGTAATCCTAGGTTCTTTTTTATTGAGGAAATCATGCTCCGATTGGCTCAGGAATCCTTCAGATATTCCATCCTTGGTTAGTATCTCTATCAAGGATTTTAGGTGGGGGGTGGGGTCCCGTGGGTTAGGTTGATAGCTGTCCAAAACTCCCAGCTGTAGGTCAAGCTCTTCTACATAGTCACTAGTGTTTGTAATACTACCGCACCACCCTTGTCTGCTGCTTGTGGCTGTTGAGACTGGATTATAAGTATTTTTACTAAAGTAATATTTCAGTCTTATCTTGCGAAAGAAACGTTGGAGTTCACCTGGAAAGAGTCAGGGATCACCGTAGGTACAAAAGAAAGTCCTTTTGAAAGCACATCTCTCTCAGCTTGAGATATAGTGTGGTGAGATAGATTGATAATCGGGTCAGAGCCATCAAGTTTGGTGCTTGTTGTTCTGTTATAACCTCTCCAATAGATTGGGTGGTTCTATAATGGTGGTACCATGTAGGAGAGTGTTGGCCATCACTTGGTTGGTTGTTAGCATATCGTTGCTGGTGTGGTCAGTGGTAATGCAAGAATGGTCACTTGCTATTTGGGTATCTACCATCTGTAAGTTTGCCTCCGTGTGGAGATCTCCCCATGTGTTTCTGGTTGGTAGAAGCGTACCCGTGATGTTGCCTGTTGCGTGTTCCTGCTTTTGTTCCAACCTCCTGGTCTCTCCCAGTTCTGTGCTCTCCCCCCGCCCCTGTTTTGCTGGCGGTAACTTTCCCCTAAAAAATGTGAGCCTTGGTTACCCTAATGACTGGTGGAGGGTCTATCTGAGTCAGAGTCTGAGCCACTGCCTGCAGAGGAGTTTGAAAAAGTATATAATCTCCTCGGGCCCCGTCTACATTTATTAGTAAAGAAGCCTTGGCTATCCTGTTGGTAGTAGTCGTCAGACAAATATGGATATGTTGTGTTTTTGTCGTAGTTTCTCAAGTCCTTTGATAGTTTGTCTAACTTTCTATTTAGAGTGACAGTGTTAAAGTCAGTGAGTGTCTTCTCTGCTCGTTCTAAGGCTTCCCTGGCGTTGGTAAGGGCTGCGTCTTCTAGAATTTCCTTTTTCAGATCAGCTATTTCTTGTGTGAGTTTCTTTACGTACTCAATCACCGTTTCTACTCCAAGTACCATCCAGTGCCTAGAGCAGTTGTTGGCCATGTAACTGAACCCTTCCCTAAATTTTGGGACGTCTATAAATATTGCAGGTTCGTTACGGACCTGTAAACCCTTGGGATTTATGTTTGATTGTAAGTACTTTGTTAATACATGCACGTGGAGGCGTGATCTAATGAGTTTCTTCTCTAGTCTTTCAATTTTTGCTAGTTTTTCATTCAAGCTTGTGTTCACAGACACTCTATCTGATCCTAGCAAAAAATTAGAGGCACCCTGATCATGTATCAGTTTTGCTATGTAGTCTTCGCTATAAACCTTAACTCTCATGGTAAGCAGCTTCATAAGAAATTGAAGTCCCGGGCCTCTGTTTCTTAGTTAACTCATGGGGCCCATGGCTCCACTTTGCTGTCGCTCCCGCGCCTACCACCCTTTTTCTGGGGCCGGGGCTACCTGGAATCCGATGCAAGAGTATAATAAGGCTCTTATCTTTGGGCCCTCATCTCCCTCTGGAGCACCTGCGGGCCCCAAGGAGATTTTGGGTGCAGTAACTGTGCCATCTCCGACAGGTTCACCCTTGGTGGCAGACGTCAGTGCACAGTCTTTCGGGACCCCCACCAGTGACGTCGGTCAACTCCGACATGATGTCGGTCACCCCTCTGGCTCCGATTTCCACGGTGGCAGAAGACTCCGAGCAGGAGTCAGTGGAAGACTGCACAGTGCGCTTTGTGGGGTCGACTTCGCTTTGGCTCCTTACATAGGAGCCGACGCCAACCAACGTTTTTCCGCCTTCCCAGGCGGACGTCAGTATAGCACTGGGTCGGCGCCGTCAGAAGGCGGTTATGGAGCCGTTTTCGGTACCGATGGTTTCTGTGAGGGTTTCACAAGACCACTTGGGGAAAGAATGTGTGATAAATACTTGTGGCTCTTCCTATTTTGGACAGCTGGATTGCTGAGCTGGGTGAAAGCAGCGGGCTAGATTCATCCCCAGCTTCATTTCTGTTATCGCCACCTGGCCTTGCCTCGAAAGCCAGTTCTTTTTTGGCAGAAGTTTTGAGAAGAGTAGCTGATGTATTACATTTCACTCTGCCTACTGTGGAGAAGGCTACAGACCCTCTCATGGAGGACCTTCACAACGGCCAGTCGGCTGTTGAACCAGTACTCCCCTTTTGCGAGGCATTGTCTGATATTTTATTGTGGGCATGGATAAAACCTGAGTCGGGTATACCAGTGGACCGTGCTATTGTCCACAAATACCGCCCTGCCTCAGGTGATTTTGCTTGCCTTATATGACAGCCAACCCACCGCAGCGTCGTGGTACAGACCATTACGGTGTCCCCTGAGGTGGAGAACCTTCCCCACTCCCCCCTTAACAAGGAGTCTAGGAGGCAGGATTCTTGCTGAAAACACATTTCTGTCTTCTTCTAGTGCAGCATTACGCACCACCAACACTATTTGCGTCCTCAGACATTTACTCCATGCCTGTGGGACTCCCTGGCACAGCTTTTACCTTTGTTCCCAAAGGCTAACAAGGACGAGTTGACCAAATTGATCTTCGATGGGTGCCAGGCAAGAAAACTACTCGTCATGTGTGGAATGGACTCCACCGATTCCATTGGTCAAGCCATGGCGTCAGCTGTGGCATCACGTCGACACACCCGGCTTCAGGCAGCTGGATCTTTGGACACTGTCCAGACAGCCTTGCTTGACATGCCATTTGATGGGGTCCATCTTTTTGGAGCCCAAGCAGATGCGACCTTATGTAGATTTCTAGCTAGTCGAAGAGGACCAGACCCACAGCTTGCCCCTCCCAGATTCTCTACAGCCAGTTTCTATGTGTCTCCACGTTCCGTGCGGAAAGTTTCACAGAAGAAGCTGACGTCAGTGCGCCGGAAGGGACATTTATGGCTCCGTTGACGTCGTATCCGGAAACGACGTTGCGCTGAGCCATGCGGCTAGACTATGTCTCTACTCGATGCATCGTTAACGAAGGTAAGTAACTTGTTCATTGCACCAGTTCAAACCTAGAAGGCAACTTACTTGTATGGCATACGATTAAAGCAGAATTAATTACTTCGAAAGTTGGCAGTGTTGATAACCTCCCATGTGTAAACAGCTGCACGTCAGTGTTGCTACTTTTAGATGCATCATTGAATGGATGGACTGTGTATGAGTAATCTATTAAAATCACTTGGTGATTGAAAGAAAGAGTTTACACATTTCTTCTACAAGGCAGTCAGTTACATTTGTTTTGCCGCTTTTGTTAAAAGGACTTCAATATCTGATAGACTACTAGCTGCAGATTTCTTAACGTCGAATTATTCCCAGGTGAAACTGGATCCGGAAAATCTTTGCCACAGCATCCCTGCGCGCCGGGGGCGGTACCACGCGACCCCGCCCTGACGTCGTCCGCGGACGTGACGTCAGCGAAGTCACATAAGTCCCACCCCGGCGCGCTGACGTCATTTTTCCTTCTTTTCCGCGTGCAACGCGGATCCGGAGTGTGCTCCTTGGCCTGTTTTCGGGCCTCTTTAGCACCTTGAGTTGGGAACAGTGTACCATGCCTTCGGGCTTCAAGACGTGCACTTCTTGTGCACGTCAGATGTCGGCGACGGACACTCACACTATTTGCATGTGGTGCTTGGGTGAGCACCATGACACTACGGACTACGAGGCGTGTCCAGGGGCTGCTGTTTCCGGCTGCGGCATCGTCCTTCGCTGAGGCCCTATGGGTGTCTTTTGCCGGTAAGGCTTGCGGCTTGCCGCCAAGGCCCTGTCCTCCTTAGGCCGTGGGCGCCGGTCCCTCCCGGGAAGTGCGCCCTCATCCGTCGACACCCTATCCGCCGTTTCCCGGTGTTGGGGCGATGAGGGCCCAGATGAAAGCCTACGCTACGGCTCTGCAGGCTTCCTTGAGCCCTCCTCCTCCTCTTCCTGCGATGTCCGTAGATTCCTCGCCGTGCGCGGGGCACGCGTTCGGCTTCAGGTGTTGGAGGTGTGGTGCCGTCGGGGTTCCCCTCCTCAGCCCATGGCGTCCCCACCTCTCCGCAATGCCCTGCGGGGTTCCCTGGGGTGTCGTAGGAGGTTGCCGGGACTCATGGCTCGCCCCCCCAGTCCCCTTCAGTCCTCTGGGCAGGCGGCTGTCTTCCCGGAGGCCGAGCCGATGCCTCTCTGGCATCAACAGCTGTCTCCCCGGCGTGGGCAGGGCCGCGGGTGGAGGCCGGGACCCGGGACGCTTCCGGTCAAGGACTCATCGGTGCCTCTGGTGCACTTCCCGACGTCGGATCGTCCACTCTTCTCCGGATGTCCCTTCCTCTCCGGAGGGTTGTCGTCTCCTCGTCTCCCCTTCACCGGAGACTGGGCGCCGCGTCGTGGCCTTTTCTCCGGTGGATTCCAGGGCGGGTTCTACGCCGTCTCCACGTTCACAGCCCCTGGACCCGCTCTTCATTTCCTTGCAGTTGTCTGCCCCGCAGGCTTCTCCGCCCTCTCCAGAGGCCCCCAGATTCGCCACTCGTCCGTGGGTTTCCCATCCCTCAGGGGCTGGTCTTTTCTCCCTCCAGCGGGCACGGGGACGGGCGTTTTAGTTTGCAGCCTTCGCCCACAGAGGAGTTGCTTCCCCCCCACTACGCCCTACGGAGGCGAGTGTGGCCTTTGTCCGGGCCATTTCCATGGCTACTGGCATTCTGCAGATGGGCAATCCGGTTGCCCCACTCCCTACGGACCACTTGTTAGATGTTCTCCACCAGGGCTCTGGTGGAGGGGAGCCGCTTCTCCCATTTGAAGCGTTGCTCCATAACTCTCTTCTCGGGGCCTGGGGGCCAAGGGGGATCGAGTGCCTCAACCGCTCCTTCACCGTCCTGCTCCGCACGATCCACTTTGTCTTTTTTCCCACCCCTCGGCCCAGGGCCCTGTCCTGCGGGCTGCTTTTTCTTCCTTGCCTTCAGTGCTGCTTCCGCCGTCACAGGAGGCTCGGTGGCTGGACTCCGGGGGGCGTAACATTTTCGCCTCCACTAGCGCTGCTCAGCGTGCACTAAACACTCTTTGTGTGTTGGCCAGGGCTTCTTCCGATCTGTGGGATTCCGCGGAGTCCCTTCTGTCTCGAGCCTCCCAAGAGGGTGCCCCCACGGATCTGCGGCACCATGTGAGGGATGGTCAGGAGTTAGCTACTTTCATTCTCCGTTCGGCCTTGGACGTCTCTGATTCCCTCGGCCGTGCTATGGCGAGTTCTGTGGCCCTCCGCCGCCATGCTTGGCTGCGGCATGGTGTCTTTCTAGAGAATATTCGGGAGCGTCTTGTGGATTTACCTTTTGATGGAACTCTGTTGTTTCACACCCACGCGGACTCAGCAATTCAGAGACTCCTTGCGGTGCTCCGTCTTCCTCCGTAGGCTCGGCCCTCCGGCGCTCTATGGGAGGCGTTATCCCTCCTTTCTTCTTGGGGCCTTAAGTTTCGGTTGGCCCGTTATGTGCGGCTTTGCGTGCCTTCAGGATCTTTCAGTTGGCCCTCTATTCTTTTGACTGCTGGTTCAGCCCTTCAGCTTGTGGAGTGTGTTTTTTGCTGTTAAGTGCAGCTTTATAGGTCCTCAGGTTGGAAACTTTGTGCATTTTTTGTCTGGTTAGTAAGCCGTCTGTGGTGTTTTCCACAGGTCTTTTAGGTTCTTGGCCTCTGCTGCGGGTTTCCTTAAGAGGTGTTTGGCTGCTTGGTAAGCCGTCTGTGGTGTTCCCACAGGTCTTTTATGTTCTTGACCTCTGCTGCGGGTTTCCCTAAAAGGTGTTTCCCTGTTTTTGTTCAGGGACGATTCATACCCTAGGTGGGGTATGTGTTGGCTATTGTATAGCCTTGTTTTAAGCTAGGCGGGCGTGGATACCTTCTCTGG